>NW_025942244.1:0-137474 GCF_000764305.2 Hyalella azteca
TTCAGTGAGAAAAATATTGAATAAAAATTTCATATCTTACATAAATGACATAAAAGTAACACCTCCAGGTAATGTCTAGAATCTGAATTCTCGGCGTGTCATCGAGATCTTTGGGGGGAGGAAACCTATTTTTTTCTTCGGATATTCAAGAGACCTGATGAAATTGTGCAGTTTTTGCGCCCGCTCTGCAAAAATATTGGGCTTGCCGAGCATGGTCGTCAGAAACGATTGAGTGATCAGGGCGTCAGAAAGGCAGAAAATTCAGTGAGAAAGATATTGAATAAAAATTTCATATCTTATGTAAGCGACATGAAAATAACACATCCAGGTAATGTCTAAAATTTGAATTCTCGGCTAATTTAGTCGAAAATCCTTTTTAATGCTCCTCAAAATGTGTGAGATTCTATTATTGCATATCCGCGCTATGCACGAAATTTGAAAGTTGTGTTCGAGGTCTAAAAACATGTTTAAAATCCATTCAACTCCTACAGATCAATGAACAATCGTTTTTTGGATGACCTGAACTGCTTCAAGCAGATTTCCAATCCTTTCTGAACTGGGTTTTTTGAGTAACTTCAGCAATAGTGGGCCACAAATAAAATGTTCTAGTATATAGTTGATCCATTGGTAAAATTAGTATTAAAATTGTATAGCTTACAACGAAAATATGCAAATACTTATGAACATATAACACTAAGCGCGGACTGCAGGCGCTTGACGTGCGCCTGGCTGGTCTCGAGGCTGTCCTTCTAAAAAGCTTATAAAATTTATAGCATTCCGCAATACTAGTAGAAAATAATGAGTAACATCTTGTATTACACTTTTAAGTGGAAGCGATTGCTTGTCTCGGAAACAATTCGTGTTAACATCGAATAAGTTATACCTTCATGCTGTCATTAGAACGAGGTGTCCCGTGTCTTTACATCGTCAGTTTTAGGAACTATAAATACTACTTTCGTGTGATAACGATTGTCCTTTGTAATGAAGTGTTGCTGCAAATTTCTCACTACTGTATGTCAGACTACGAAGTTTAAGTTGGACCGACTCTGACGTCGGTGTTAAATTGATTATAGCCGTCAGATACTATGCCGATCCCGACTTGCGTCCTGGTTCCTCTCTTATAGGATTTTGACTCAGACGCCAGGGTGAGTTGCGTGCTATGGTGGTGAAATTTAGATTGGAATACTTGATGTAATATCGTGATTTTGTGTATATAACGACTTGTCATGCGTAGATATTTACTTTTTGTTTTCTGTTGTGGGATCGTGCGTTATTCTGGGATCTCAATGCTCTAGCTCTCTCCTCGCATTTGCTCTCCACGCACCTTAGCTTCATCCGCATTTAATTTTGTTAGTTCGTTTAATTCGTACGCCGCACCTGTTTGATTTGTTTAGTTTCAATTTGCCGTTTATCTTTAATAAATAAATTTAAGAAAGTTTGTTTGAGTAACTATTCGCTCGGTCCAAGTTTTTGCTGATAAAACCAATAGGGAAGTTGCATTTAATTTCCGGTCATTGGTGGACGTGACAATTAGACAATTCGAACTTATGAGGTGACGCGATTAATTGGCTATTCTGGGATTCAAGATTAGTTCGTCACATCCTTGCTAGCTTATGACGATCGATGTTGTCAAGGCGTGTTGCTGGAGCAGCAGGCAGACATAATGTAAAGATATGAAACTCCTGATAGGTTAAATGACTTACTTAGATTAATGAAGTTATGCACGTAAAAGATGCGAGCTCTGACAGGCGAGGGGGATGTAAACATAAAAAAAATTGATGCTTTCGTCATCGAAGAGTTTCAGGAAGAGAATAATTGTTGCCGTCGTCCAATAAAGAGCATGAAAAAGCTTATGAAGATGTTTTGTTCCAGTTACAGCTTTACATATGCCAGTACTTTATTATTCCGTATAAAAACAAATCTTGCTTGGTGGAATCCGGAGGAAAATAAGGCTTGAAAAAATAGGATAGAAAATACTCGCGCGAGAATTTTCTAATTCTTCAGAAGCAATTAAAATGCGTTATTATGGCGTTTCTGCATTCGAATCAGGAATTTACCTTCAGACAGTTTTTTGTTTTGGTTAGAGTAATTATTAAAGGAATGTAATAATGCTTTTGTTCGCCTACGGCCAAAAATCGGGGTATAATAATTGGACTAGACTTTTTCAGAAGAGCTCAAATTGGACGGGATATCAATGTTTCTGTCAATTTATTTCGTTTACGATTGTGAATGCTTAGAATATAAATTGAAAACTACTTCAGTGTGTGGAGAATTCCTTAGCTACATTCGAGGTCAAGGGAATCAAATTTTGACATATGTTATTTGCACATAGGATTTTTTTATCGGAATGTGAATATAAATAAGGCTAATTTTAATAGGATTGAAAATGATTACCTGATTGGTCGAGAGACGGTAAAAGGAATACCAGTAATTCCTGCTTTGTGCAAAGTTAAATAGTTCTAGAGAATAATTATATTTAGAATTTGTTTATTGATATATATTTCAAACTGCGGATGGATTTGTTTATTGATATATACTGTATGTTCCAAACTGCGGATGGAAGGGAAAAAACTTCAAAATATTGCTGGTAATTATGCCGTCAAAGTGTGCAGTGATAGTTCAGCTTATTAAGACCAAATAAAAAAACGGTTAATAAAATCTTGCACGGCAATTAGAATGAAAAAATCAAACTGCTTCCATTTTCTTTTACCAAACAAGCGTCCGGTCAGCGATATATCTTCATCTCATTAGCATTAATTAAATCGTTTCATTTTCTAATGAATTTCAAGAAAATCCACTTTCAAGACATAAGCTTAGTTCAAGTCTTTTTTATACATCTTTTCATTATTCTTCGTTAATTAGAGTTGCATTATTGTTTCTATCCTATAATAACGATTTACATATGCGGAAATAATTCTAATCAAACCACTCAACCTTATTAATTTATTGGCCGGGCAGGTCACATAACAATTTGGATCTCAGGTTAAGTTTTATATATTAAATACAAATAATTTGTGTAGTTACAATATTTGTTGGAATTACAGACGCTTATTTGTGAGAGCTGCTACATTTAACCATGTTAATCTAACAACACAATTTAGTTCCAAGCATTTCCCATAGTCGGAAATTTAATTGTTCAAGTTCATCCAATCCACAGTTAGTGCTAAATTAATTATTATATTTGGATTTAATTGATTTGGTTCAAGCTAGATTCACGTCCAATATATTGAACAGAAAGTAGTGATTAAATTTAAAAATAATTTCCGAAAAATTGCTTGGAAATTTCTTGCTCGGCTTGCAAGTTCATCAGCTTCCTCTCATCAGAAGACACCGGAGCGTTATGTTATGGTTGTTCATCCAGGCATTCGCTCACGGAGCTGGAACCAAATCGGAGAATTTAGTCCGAACTCAACTTTACCTTGAAACTCGTAAGTCAGGAGATTCTTCGCTGAGAATAAAAACAAAATAATTTCGTCAGTACTTTATAACTTTCTCTTTTGGAATTGGTTTAGTTAAAAACATTAATATTTTTTAAGCGTTGTTCGTCTGTGACTTTTACCGTCCAGAATTAGACTGGGTGGATGGATTCTTTCCAAAGAATTGGAATCACCCAGCATATTTGTTTATGGAATCTGTGGTAGACTCCTTTTTTGCCCTGTACGTTATCATGCCAACATATTGTAGGGTAAACAGACTCCAATATTTATGTAATATTATGAACATAAATTTATCCACTGATACATAAATTTATCCACATCGCTGTGCGATGAATAAAATATTTAAAATTTGTGTAGAAGCAAAATATTTGACGAACGGGACAAAGATGCGCTTATGGGTTTCGACAAGTTTCTCATCAAAGACTCGAAAGCCTCAAAAAGAAGACCAAAATATCGCGTAAAACTTTTCTACCAAACTTGTATGGAACAGGCAAGAATTTTTAGGCCGCATT
Source organism: Hyalella azteca (assembly GCF_000764305.2). Classification (NCBI taxonomy): domain Eukaryota; kingdom Metazoa; phylum Arthropoda; class Malacostraca; order Amphipoda; family Hyalellidae; genus Hyalella; species Hyalella azteca. The sequence continues at coordinate 3,950 of NW_025942244.1, forward strand.
ATTTATTTGTGAAGCCCTAAACAAGACTGTGATCTAATAGTACGTGAGAAGCATCTTTATCATCAACTTATCCAGCATTTAGGGTTGCGAATTTAGCTCGGCTATAGAGCGTCAAGTTTGCTACGAAAAATAACGTTTGTTACCTCAAGTTTGTTACGAAAACCGCGGATGCAATGTTTCAAGAAAATTCTTCGTGGAACTCAAGAGATTTTTTTAAAATAATTTTAAAACCTACAGTGATGTATGATCGTTACGAAAATATTTTACTTCTTTAACTCAATTACAAAAATAAAAAATTTACGGGCGGTAGATGAACATTCCTAAAAAATTTGTTCATCCTCTTTCAAATTTTCCTGCTCTGATTTTTATTGTTTATTTTTTTTGGCGAGCGGAGAAGCGAAATGAAAAGACAGTTAGTTTATATATACCGGTATCTCAGAATGACCGAACTGAATTAAATGAGAATACCACAAGTTGTTATAGTATGCCATCTCAATTTTGCAGGAATCCCACTATCAATAACACCTAATATGACGAACAAATTCAATTATTCGATGCCGCAACGACGGCAGAGGCAACATATCAAATTCAAATAGATTCAGAGTTTCAGGTCAGTAGGAAGTTTATAGGAAACACCACGATAAATTTGAATCTAGGTATGTTGTCCGACCATATAAAATTATAAATGATATACACCAGTAATGAAAGAACCGGTATGCCGGGCATATATACCAGCAAATAATCGCGGCACAAACTCTGTTAGAACAATTCGTTATGTATTATGCTTGTGCCTGTCACCCTAAGTGTTATTCATTTATTGCTTGACCATATATTTTGACCACAATTTGGACACGGAAATTTTAATTTCACCACGGGTGTACTATCAAAAATTGCTCAGGTTCACCAGTGACCGATCTACCGTCTGTGAAAGAGCTTACTTTGGATAGCCTTTAGCGATTGACAGAGGTACGAATTCGTAAAAAATCGTAATTATTTTTGGTAGTACGTCTCTTGAATCCGAATCCCTTAAAAATGTCGGCGTCCATTGCAGTGCAAGCAATGCATTGATCTGTACACTATTTCCTCATTGATGTTTCAACTCTAGGAGCCGTGAACTAATTATTTCGAACGATAATCTAATCACCAGCCGAACGTGCGATCCATTCCTTTCAGAGCTCAGTTCTTGAAATACCGAAACAGGCATTGGTTGAATTTATTGTACCATTTCTCCATACATCAAATTTGCATATAATGAACTGAAAGATTTTTTTGCAGTCTGAAAAATTATCAGTGAAAAATAATGTAGTCAGAAAAATTCTTGTTTCACCCTAATTGACAAGAATTCGTAAAAGAAGATAAAATTCATATTACCGTGTACAGTAAATTTGCAGCGTGCCCGAAAATATATCCATTGCTTATAAATTCTATTAATTCTGATCTAGGAAATATTTTTGTGAAAAAATGAGAAAAAACATCGCGTGCACAACAGCGTTGATAATTCCCTGCACTTGGCTCACCTCCACCGCTAATGAAGTTATTGTGGGTTTCAGACCAGCATTTGAGGTCTGAATGTCGGACCTTAAATCTGAATGTCGGAATTTGAGGTCTAAATGTCGGACCTCACGAAAGCTTTTACTATAGACGAACCTTGTAGGCTCCTGAATTACTGTTTGACATTCGCTTTGTCGACGCAAGGCCACATTGAATGTTCTAGGCCTACCCTCAAAATTGCTTTTCAAGGCAAAAAATAATGAAACCGTAAACTTAAGTTTAATGCAGAGCATTTCTCACTTAAAACATGCAAAAAATCACTACTAATTTGATAATAACCCTCAAATTGATTTATCTATCAGTCGAGACTGTCGATACATTTATGAGCAGCATGACAACGCGCTGCAGAATGTCTGGAAGTGTCAAAACTTGAATGCATGAACCTGAACATATAGACTAAAGAGAGAGCCTCAGCCGTCTCTGTGAGCTTAATATTGTCACATAGAAAGTCAGTCTCCAAATACGACAATTGCCATGAAGTGACATCTGTTCGAAATCCGGTGATAAAGAGGAGTCCAGTCCACGATTTGCGTGAGTCCATTTCTCATAGTCGACTTGGCGAAAGCAATTTAACTTGAGTTGGCGGCTGCTGGTCTCTACACGAAATTGAGATCGCCGACTTCAGCAGCATTTCACTTGAATGAATTTGGGCTCCTCAGTGCGTCTGCCAGTCATTCAAGCTCAAACAAACTCCTAAACTTGCGACCACTTGAATCTATTAAGTCTCATGCGAATCAATAGGTAATTAGATAGTAACGGGGCAGACTGTGCACTACAGTTGTAGTGATCACCTTAGGTTCATTACATCCTAAATGATCAAAGAAAGAACAAAAAATTACGTATACGAGTATGTTAAGTATTTGTTAAATTGAAAAATATTCTCAATAATTTGAAACCTTTTGAAAAGTTTATTGCGAGAACAAATTCATTGAGCTTGATCTATTGGTAGCATGTAGGTAAGATTTAGTGGTATTTATTCAAATGCTGAACATATTTTTACAGACCAATAGGATGTTCTTAATTTATAATTTGAAACCTTTTGAAAAGTTTATTGCGAGAACAAATTCATTGAGCTTGATCTATTGGTAGCATGTAGGTAACATTTAGTGGAATTTATTCATATGCTGCATAAATGTTTACAGTCCAAATAGGATGTTCTGAAATTAAAACATAATACTGCAATGCCACGTCTTATTTTGGTTTAGTATATTCATCTTTTAGGAGGAAAACAGACATTTAACGAAATTTATGTTGAGGAGGAAGCCAGCAAATTCATGTTACCTTCATATCTTCGTGTGCCGCTCCGCATTTTGCTTTTACTGAAGTCTTTCATTTAGATATCAACTGTCAAAGACGTGGCGGAACTTGGTTTTGGGTCAGACGGAATGGCTGGAAAGAAGACAAAATTTCATCAACAATTTCCGAGCTCGGCCGCCTTATCATTGTTACCAGCCCTCAAGAAGTTAGGTTTCGCAGCTCTGGAGGCTGTTTACTGCTCCCTGTCTTGAAAGCGCAGTTGTTGGTTATTTTCTGTGGCAGTAAAGAAATAGTGGAAAAATGTCAGAAAATGAGTTAAACGTTTTCGAGACCACTGACCCATTTGGATGTGTTTCAGAATTATAGTCAGAACCATAATGCTTCTTTGAAGTACTTCTAAAAATTAATGGCCCAATTTGTTCTTATTCTTAATAAAAAATTCCGGAACACCTACTTGCGGCTAATAATTATATTTGAAAAGGATTTGTGTTGCTGTGCGAATTATCCTTCTTGCAAAGTTTATATTTTTCAAAGTATTGCAGACACAAAAATTGAATCAATTTTAATGCAATTCCATCTCATTACTGTCTTTGGTCAATTATATTCCGATTCCTTTTGCAACAGAACGCCTCTAATGGCTCTATCGCAACCTCAAACTCATTATTAATTAAATAACTTGGTTTTTTACGCCGCCAAACTTCCGATATAAACCTTACAAATTTTTCGGCTATTTCACTGTTCTTTGCTCTAAGAGGCTTCACTTTTAGAATGTATCAGTTACTGCCCCATATTTTCAGAGGCTTGACTTTGATGCATCATTTGCCTCAGCCTCATTTTCCAAGAAGGTTCACCCTGAAGGGTAAGGTTCGAAGGAAATAATGCGCAGTATCTCATTCCTGAACGCTCAGCAGCACAAAGCCAGAGAAAGGCGCCGTATCGCATAAAGATAGGACGATGAAAGTGCGCCTCAGTCTGCCAGAGGTGAGGGCTGGTTTATAGAGACGCGATCCAAATTTCAATCCTTTTCTGTGCAAGATTTTTCTTGGGAGCGTTTGTCAGGATGCAAAGCCATCGTAAGATCGACGCCAATCAGGAGTTGCGAAGGTGGGCAGCTGCATTGTCATACGGATGGATCCTCCTGATAAAGCTATTTCATTTCCAATTGTTGCTTTCCAAGCTCCATAAAGGTGGTAAATGGCGGAGATAAAACGAAAATTTTAAGGGGACGACGGGCCGCTCATTTATTTGAATATTTCTTTTTCGCAAAATTCCTTTATATATTTTAAAGTAGCTGTTCTGAAAACGATGAAATTTTGAGCTTAAAATATTATACTCTGATTCATTAACAAAAATGACATTTACACGAGAGTTTTCATACCATATTGTTTTATATATATATATATCACTTTATAACTTTACATATAAGAGAAAACTATCAAAGCCAAGCAAGTTATCAGTTAAGAAATATTTACATATATATAGGCAAAACTGTTAGCTAATCTTCCTCTGAAATGAGTGCAGTTTAATAAAATTGACGACGAGAATGACGAGAGAACTGAGAGCCATTAGTCACACTGATTTTTTAAAAACGTTCAACAGAGTTGTTTTGGTGACCAAGAATACAACCTTCAAAATATCGTTTATTCATGTGGATAAGTTTTAAATTATGTTACTAGGAATAAGCACTTTCGGTGCATTTTGTTTTGTGAAAAAAAATTCGGGCAAACAAATTTAAATTTCATGCGTTTGTTGAGTGTGAAGAGCCCATCCCTGATATAAGGAGCGTGGAAAATACTAGAATTTTCATTCAAAGTTCCAACGCGGGCCATTTTTGAAAAGCTTGTAAACCAGGCACACAGGAAACTATATATTTGTTCAGTAATGAATTGAACGAATACGACTATGGGTGGTAAACAATCCGCAAGTAAACAATGAAGGCTTTCTCACCAAAAAAAGCGAAAAATTAACAAGACATGAAACACCGACGGGAAAGTCGGTGTTTCATAACCCTGTCTTAGGCCAGCATGACAGAAATCATGACCACCATATCAAGTGAACGTGAAAACATTTGAGGGAAACTTATTCTTAGTAACGTGTATGCAAATGATGAATGAGTGCAACATGAGACCGAAAAATTGGCGAAAAATATACTGGTGCCATATTGCTGGGACTGCAGAGAAAAATAAAAATCTCACCCTCTAATGCCTGAAAAATATTGCATCAGACGCAAGGAGATATAATTCTTGTACTCACCGCTAACAGTGAGAAAATTTTAGTAGGTAGTGAAATGAAAGAGAATTTGAGTTCCATATTGCGCAAAAAATAAGAAAATAACACTGTTATTGTCGGAAAACCTTAGAAACATCAACAAAGTTTGAATTAAGTATTGCTTTAATGGTAGAGCTGCAACGCCTGATGTGGTGACGCTGAGAAAAATATTTAATTTCTTCCTAAAATAAAAAATTCTTGCCCCGCATCGTGGGTAGTGAGAAGTCAAGATATTCGAAGCGCGCGAGTTAGAGGCTAACAAAACATAAACTTTTATTTTATGAATAATACTAAACCTGCAGCTCAGATTATTTTACCCCAACAAAACAGATACTCTTTTGTAAAAAATTCAGTGGAACCGCTGGAGAAACCTCATCGTTGTAAACTTATTTTTATCGCGTAACTAAAGGTGCTGAACACGTGCAGCCGAGATGTGTATTATTTTACCAATAGCAACCTATTTCTTCCACCATAATACATACATAATAATTAATTGAATAGTTCACTTTATTGTCATTCTCACGAACTTAACTTCGACTGTGAATGCCGGCGAGAACAAAGAAGCTATTTCATTATTAAAGGCACCAGTAATTAATTAAACCAACGGTCATATAATGGATCTGTTGGCATTAAGCGCTAAATATAACTGCTTAGGGAAGTTCTTTAGTGTCGATTCGATAATTAGTCGCTTCAATGGATTTTGAATACTTAATTTCATTGAACGTGTAAATTCAGAACAAGATTATCTGGATTGATTAAATAATATAAAGTCAAAGGGAACGGCGTATTGATCAGGCAACTCATAAAACTATTTAATATGATTTGCGTTAGCGTTGATGCTCGAGTTTTGGTAATAACAATTACTAGGCATAGCAGAAATACTATTTTTTAACCTAGAAATAAATGCACTCATACCGTTGTGAGAGGCCAGAAAATGGAGGAAGTTATTAAGTAACTTTAAAGTAACTTGAAGTTTAGGCACCTCTGGAATTTACTCAGCGTGAATTTTAGTAGAACCTGAAATTACCTCAAGTAACTCAACAACTGATCAGTTGAAGAAAATTTTGTGAAATTAATGTGCAGGGATCCATCTCTGCGTTGTTGGGGTATAGAGCTACACGAGTACAACAGTTGCTCGAGCAGCCTTTTGATGACCGAGTAACGATGGTTGGTGCTGTAAGATGACTCACGTGGAGCTATGTTAACGTAATTGATGTTTAATGCAGAGAAAAGCAATTAGCAGCCACTGCTTTGACGGTTTGCTGGCAGTAATAATTATAATGAGATTCAGGTGATCAATACATACACTCCAGCACACCCGGAAAGTTGACAGAGCCTGGCAGTTGAGTAGATATGATTTATTTAGTTTCGAATTTTTATTAGCATAAAATTCAATTGAAATATATTCTATCGCAAATTATTAAATTGACTCGGTCTGGCACATAATAGTTATTTTCATTGTTTAGAAAATATCTCTATAATGAAAGAGTCAAATATTAATTTTAATTTTGCCACATCTGAGGCGCACCGAAATTCTGACGGTTACAAGTTGACCGAATAATTGTCAGACAAAAAGCTCAATAGCACCGGAGAATTTCTGCCGAGCCAAGAACCCCTGCAGTAAATGAGCTGCCACTTCGGCAAGTTCATTGACACGCTTCGTGCTTGATTAAAGTAGCCAAGTTTTCCAATCAAGGCTCATGGAGAAGTTACAGAAAAGGGCCACGGATGCCAGAGGTGGGCGAACAGTCAAGCTGCAAAGGAGCATTTCACGTCCGGCAAATAAGACGCGGTAACTCGGATGTGTGAGTGAAAGATTACGAGGCTCAGGGTGACTACTTTAAAACGATTATGTGCATGGCTACGGTGATGATAAGGGAATTTTGCCAGAATATCTTATTGTTTGTTTGAATTAAAATAGAACAGTTAATTTTATATGCATGAACGCAATTTTGGAGATTTTTGGTGGTTATTACAATTTTATTTTAATGGTGCAGGACTTTCTTTTGGAAATCTGAATGATTTCTTGCATATTGAAAGTTCTTAATCCTGGATGTTGCTTTAAACCTGGAACTTTTCTATATGTAAGTTAAATTTGTATATTGATCGATTTGGGTTAATCGATGCTATATCAAATATAAACATAAGTGTATCGTTCATGGACTGATTGAAATTATTGTTATCGCGCATGGATAGCTTACCAAACATACAACCAACCAATAAATAATTTGCTGAACGTAGTGCATTACGGTGCGTTTTTAGAAAGTTACTACCATTAATCATACTATAGATATGATCCATGGTATATATTTGTGTGCAAGATGATTATAATAATATGCTTAACTTATTAATATTTATTGATTGCATTTAAAATAAATCGAAACTAGCCATTATATTTCTCGATTATTCAAAAACCTTTAAACATATGCTGAAATACGAGCTTTTATTATCTCCGCGTTAAGATATTTTTGATTAGAATAAGTACAAAGCCTTGTACTCGAATCCAGCAGCTAAGAATTCCAAGACATTTTCTTCAGGAATAACAGAAATAAATCCGGGAGCGGGCGGTGTTGTCTCAAAACAAGGCGATCAGTGGACTTTGAAGCTCCGGTGGATTTCAATTGAAATTTTCCGCGTCCAACGTGCCAACGAAAGAGATTTTTACCCACTGTTTTGCTCGGGACAAAAACGAGTCCAGCAGTCGGCGTGCGCTAATAGGTTTCTCTTGATTGACTGTACCGCATTTAAACTTCTGTTGAAATTCAACATTTAACTTGACCAAAATATTGGTATGTGATAATTTGGAATCACAATGAGATGACGAATCTAACGACTTATTTTTTTTGCATTCAGATACATTTTTGAAGTCTGAAAAAGGTCTAAAATAGCTCTCAGTAAATTTGATAAATCACATGAAAATATTATTTTACTTGTTATGTGAGAATATTATCGCAGAGCGAAAGTAAAAGTAGCAGAAATGCAATTAGACAGGGGTTCATGTTTTCGAAATCGCAGAAATAGAAGTGAAAAGTAATAATAAAAGTTGAAAAATGACGTTTCATAATTGAAAATTAAACAGTAAAGAGAAGCAAGTGAGAAATCATCCAAGACCTGAATTTAAAGAACTTTAATGCAAATCATTATTGAGTAAATAAATAAATTTCTGATCATTTGAGCCTCTCATCGAGTTAAATTGACCAAAGCTGAATGCAGTTTCATGGCTCGTGTTTTCATATACAAGCATTTGGAAGTTGGGAGACCAGCTATTAGAGTGACGACAGTTCTTCAACAAGTGGAAAGAGAAAAACTTTCTGGAAATCCTTCTCGCTAGATGCTTCTGACTGGCTTACTTTAACGCCTACTAAGGCATTTATTCGCACACTGATGCTTTAACTGAAATAAATTTTGGCCAATTTCGAAAAAAAAACAAGCTAGGGAGGTATTTTTTCAGTTTTGTTCTTGTTGTTATAAACTGATTTGTTGGATCGCCGATGTTTTACTGGAACTCTTATAAGAAATGAGCTGTTGAAAATAGTGAGTAACGGTGCAAGTGTGAATAAATAAACCCTGCAAATTAAACATATTTTATTTAATATAGTTGTTAGGGTTGGTAATAATTCAATTTTGAGGTAAGGTACGAAAATAATCATTTAAACATTAAAATAGTGTAATAGAGGATATTCTGGAGAAGAGAAAGCAGTTCTTCGTGTCTCTAGTACATATATCTATATCTATGTATATAGCACCAAATAGAGGACAACGGTGATGTATTTCTTGTATTTTCCGAAAAATGGCAACAAGCTAATGGATTCCGAGTGCCATGCACCAAACCCCAAATGGCTTAGGAGGCAAGCCGTTGTTTTGCTTCTTCCTGCCTGTCTTTTGCCTTATTTGGTCTGCTACAGACAGTAAAATCACGGACAAACACTCGTCGTTGATCTCCTACAGAGACGTTTTAGAGTAAACATTCATGCTCTACTATACCAACTATTCGCTTCGGCAGCGGAAAATTACAGTTGATTCTAGAAAACTTTTAGTAAAAAATTATTTGTCTGTTAACTAATAGTTTTTTATGCATCAGCCCAGTCGTAGAATTGATTTGCTGTCAATTAACTTAATTTAAACATTTTAAACCTGAAATGTACTGAAAAAAAAAATTTACTGAAAAAGTTGAATTTGGAAAATATATCTGTTGGTTTTCAAAAATGCCTTTGCTCTAGTTAAGAATTCGCCTAAATTCGCAGGTTTTGGTCTGCGAGATCCTCCTTTTAACGTTTAGAGTATCTCAAGAATTATGCCAGCTGCTTCTCTTCCCCATTGAGCTGCAGAAAATTCATAACATCTTGGGCCCATTCTTATGCTTTTTCTTGGCCAAGCGCTCGTTGCCAAATGCGTTTTTCATATTACCGGGAGATTAGTGATGCCATAAATCTGAGAAACACTCACTATTATGCCGTTGATGTGAGATTTGTGGGCTACGATGGAGGTAGCACAAATGTGGAGGATCAATGGCGATAAACAACGGCTGAAAAATTAAGTTATGCGACATAAAGTCTTACAAACGTGAAATAACTCACTCAGTGTAATTACTTTAAATCATCCAGATGATATTATTCAAATATATACATATTTTAAAATAGATATTTTAACCTAATTTGTACTTATATCGTGTATATTTTTATTACGATATATATTTTATATATTGTAATCGAATATTTATATATATCGAATATATTTCATTCAAATGAAAATTTACGCAAAAAATAATGCAAGAAATCATAGTTATGCTATTTTTCAATATAAACCTAATGACACTATTCTCGTGTGTATTAATAATAGTGAATTGGGATTTTCCAGTCTTTTAATAGTTCAATTATTATTTTTCTCCCAGTTATGTCTTTCACTTCATTAAACCCGAAAAAAATAACAATACAAATAAAAATAAATAAGTGAGATCATGAGGTGAGGATCATGTTACATGATAATTATGGCTAAATTATAACGATGCAAAATAAGATATAATAATAAATTGATATAAGATATAATAATAATAATAAATTGGTTATTTTAAATAATTGGAGTTATTTGTAGGTACTAGTATATGGGAATTGCATGTGGTTTGCAGCAGGACGTGGTGAAGTATAAGCTTTCATCACATCCATGTCTGTCCGGATAGAATGATGTTGTTTCTTGAGGAGCGTTACTGATAGAGATTGAGCGTCTCCAATATAAAGAGATTCCTTAATGTCGAGCGCGTCCTAAAGTTACGACAGGTCCCGAGAGCGCGGGGCTCAAGGCTTCAGCTCGAAGACTGATCGAGAGAAATAAGTAACTTTGAGAAATGAAAATAGAACAGAAAAATACTCATGCTACAAACGGATAAAGGAACAAAATTTTAAGTTCATTTATTGCAATGTATTACGTAAATGGATTGGCCGTTATTAAATTTCCGATAAAACCTACATTTCATGTCAGCTCAATGCAAGATATTCATGCAGAATTGCTCAAAAGTTTCCATTTACTTGTACCGGGGTATTCTAAATGTTGGACCCAATTTAATAAATTCATATTTTTCAAGTATGAATTAAAAATGAATAATTTATGCACCAATTGAAAGAAAAAGATTCAAGGTTTTGTTTACATATTTATAAATGTTCAATATGCCTCCCTTGTGCTGCTCGGCAAACATCTAAACGGCAGCCAAACTCGTCCCACACACGAGACAGCATATCTTCTATTACTGAGTGCACCGTAGCGGTGATACGGTTCTTCAGATCAACCAGAGTTGCTGGTAGAGGCGGGACGTAAACAGAGTTGCTGGTAGAGGCGGGACGTAAACAGAGATGCTGGTAGAGGCAGGACGTAAACAGAGATGCTGGTAGAGGCGGGACGTAAACAGAGTTGCATAGGTACTCGTACATGGGAATTGCATGTGGTTTGCAGCAGGACGTGGTGAAGTATAAGCATCCTTCACATCCATGTCTGTCCGGGTAGAAGGACGTTGTTTCTTGAGGAGCGTACGTTACTGATAGAGATTGAGCGTCTCCAATATAAAGAGATTCCTTAATGTCGAGCGCGTCCTAAAGTTACGACAGGTCCCGAGAGCGAAAGGCTCAAGGCTTCAGCTCGAAGACTGATCGAGAGAAATAAGTAACTTTGAGAAATGAAAATAGAACAGAAAAATACTCGTGCTACATACAGACAAAGGAACAAAATTTTAATTTCATTTATCGTAATGTATTTCATAAATAGATTGGCCGTTATTAAATTTCCGACAAAACCTACATTTCATTTCAGCTCAAGGCAAGATATTCATGCAGAATTGCTCAAAAGTTTCCATCTACTTGTAACGGGGTATTCTTTATGTTAGACCCAATTTAATAAATTAATATTTTTCAACTATGAATTAAAAATAAATAATTTATGCACCAATGGAAAAAAACAGATTCAAGGTTTTGTTTACAAATATAAATGTTCAATATGTCTCCCTTGTGCTGCACGGCAAACATCTAAACGGCGGCCAAACTCGTCCCACACACGAGAAAGCATATCTTCTGTTGCTGGTGCACCGTAGCAGTGATACAGTTCTTCAGATCAACCAGAGTTGCTGGTAGAGGCGGGACGTAAACAGAGTTGTTGACTTAACTCCATAAGAAATAGTCACATGGGGTGAGATCAGGTGATCTCGGTGGCCAGAAATGTAGAGCCAGATCATCATTTCATATGAGTTCTACCCGACGCTCAGGAAGTGCTTGACTGATGCAAGAAGTTTTCAAAAAAGAGGACTGATTGAAACTCCCAACTCCGCGTTTTAATATGTTAAGAAAAAATTTGAATATTTCTCATTCTGTTAGTGTGTATATTATACATTTTGAATTTATACCTAAATAAACACGAATTTATTGGGTCCATCATTCAGAATAACCCTGTACTTTCAAATCAGAGTGGTTTCCCATATAATTCCTAGTACACGAAAAAAAAATCAACTCATGTGTTACATTGGAGATTAATCGGAAATAAAGCGTGGACTTGAGACTAATGTTCGTGATTCATGTTCTGGCTTTGAAGCAAACTAATACATGAATTATATAGGGAATACTCATGCAGCGTCATTAAAAACTTGGCGAGGATTAGGATTTACAATCCTTCGTTAGGGAGAGTTAGTTGCAAAAAATGCTGAAATGAAAAACTCCAGTAACATCACATGGCAATGATTTTATATGAAAAGTACTTACTGTAGCCCAAAATCGCTAAAAAGTAATACCTATTGAAATAAAATCCCTTGGGTCTAAGTTTAAAAAATCTGAACTGGTATTCCAATCGCAGGGCAACAAGGTTGGACGTTGCTGCAAGGATTTCAGAGCAAATATTACCTCAGAGCAGCGACGCAAAATTAACTATATTTAAAATTGCAATTGATTTCTAATTGTCGTGCTTCTTCTTTATTGTTGGTACCACAGTTGCAGTGGTAGAGTTTCCGATAAAATTTGAGATAAAATTTTGATAAAATTTGTTTCCGATTTGAGTTTCCGATAAAATTAATTGAAATACATTCTTTAACAAACTTTGCACGGAATGAGCGCAGAAAAAGCCACTTGCACCATTTCTCGTGGGACAAGAAATGAACTTAAAGCAAAGCCATGCGACATTTTCTTGCCATGAATCCTCCCGGGCGACGGCAGCCAAGATAAATTAATGTAGGCTGAACTCTTTCTGTTTTTCCATTTACACTACAAACTCGGAACGGATCCAAAAAAGCACAAGTTTTCTTTGAATTGACTCGAAGGAAGGGAAATTCTGCCCTATTGGGAGAACAAGCATACTAAATTAACTGGATACACGTGAATTCAAACTCGCGCTAGCCGGATTTGTGAACTGTTCTTTCTATTTCTTGTAGAAACAAGCTCGGTGAGAAAGAGGCTACACTTCTTTTACTACGACGGACGTGCATGGGTGACGAATGTTGCAGATTCAGAAATAAAACGTTTTTAGGACTAAATTTTCGGACGAGATGAAAACAGAGCTCACATGCAGCAGGAAAAGTGAGACCTGGTGCGGTCTCTGTCCAACAAAATAGAGTGTAAACTCTAGCTGAATTAAATAATTATTGTAGAGTGCATTTCTTTTATTATGATGTTGGGATCTAAATATATCCAAAAAATTCAACTGTATTTTATCCTTTACAGTGGAATGAATAAATCGTTGAAACTCGTCAGAAAGATTGCATGCCACGAAAAAATAGTGAATAATGGAACGGTAAAATGAAGTCGATAATGAGGCTTTCAATTTGTGAGCCATCCCGTTTGTGTAAGTTGTAAAATAAATGCAAAATGGAGAGGGAAATAAGTAAATAAGAAAAAAAGGGGGCCAAAAAATGAAGGCAACAAGAAAAACTAGTCTTTAAAAAAAGGTGAAGAGAGAAATAAGACAACAAGGAATGCATATAAGAGAAACCCCAGCAGCCGGACGACTTTCGCGAGCAATAAGCGTGCTGGGCGCTGCAGGTATAGCGGTAATCCATAGCGACTCCGCGCGTTGTCTGGCTCCTGATGGACGCCGTAACGGAAAACAATACGGCCGCCTCGGTCCCCCGTAAACATTGCCCGTAAGCCAATGATATCATTGAGCAGCTTGCATGTGAGAGCCTCTGCTGCCGCAAATTGGATGCCGGGAGATGAAAGAAGAAAATCTTACGTGACAGTCTCCCCCACACCAGTCCGGTCATTGGACAAGCCAGACGCATCCTCAATAATCAGTGGGAGCATAGGATTGCCACGAGGGTTGCGACACGCGAGCTGGACGATGGCAGTGGAGCATAGGCCGTTGGATTCACGACATGGAAGTGTGGGATGCAAAAACGTGAGTAATAAGGTAAAATAAAACGAAATACTCGGATTATAAAATAATATTTTGAGGGGTTCATTCAAATTATAATTGCCTGCTAGTAATTCCAGAACAGCTGAGAATGATGATGTGTGCCGTAACTAGCACTTCTGAAGAACTCTGACTTACGTTCATTATGTTATAAATAATTTAGGATCAGGCAAAAAGAACACGGATCCTCTATATTCACATTGTGAGGAAAATGATATATCAAAAGCCATGAGCATGAATTAGTTTGAAACTACAGTCGAGTCTCGCAATTAGTCTTAAACTGCAAAATTAACTATCATGAGGCTATGAATACACTCATTAGTTTGGTGCAAGATATAATGGTAGTTCGTTAAGAAAACTACTTCCTCAACCGTCATAAAAACTTTTTTGGGCTTTTTAAGAACGGAAACACGTCTTGAGTTTCGTTCGCGTCAGTTACTCGTTCACAGCAAGAAACCTGATGAAATGAAACCTTTTTGTAATGAACCCTCTTAGGTAACTTACTCTGGGAGATGAACTTCCGTGAGGCATTTAAAGCTTGAATATTGAAGATATCATTCACAGTGGAAAAACATCCGTAATTAAGAAATATTTGAATGATAAAGACATACACAACTCCCGGCAAGCTGCTAGAATTGATGGGAACGGAAAAATTACATTTTTTAACTTAATAGATCTTAATTGTACAAAAAAATTGAATAAATATTCACCGAAATGATGTATTGTGACAGCTTGTTTTTAATAAAAAAATCTCACAAGGATATTTCTCTGCAAGAATCCTGTAAACCGATGACCTGAAAAGACTTTAAGGAAAAAATTTCTCCTGGACGCTGGAAGCCGTGATGCTATCGAAGCCTCGGCTGGGACACGCGGCGAAGAATTACCATAAAGTTCAAATTTTACGATAGCAATAAGCCTCAACATTCAGTTTTAGAGCGTGGATATCACGAGGCGTTTAAATTTATTGGAACTCTCTGCGCCGTACTCCAAGTACAGTAACAGCTTAGAATTGCCCCTGCTGAGATATGGACAGTAGACTGTTGATCTCCAGCAGAGAATAATAATTCCAAATACTACTGTCGGACTGCGGGCTTGTGAAGGACATATGCTACTTTGAGGCAAGCAAAGAAAGAGTAAAAACCCGAATGTTTCACTATTAAATGAATTATTTGTGCGCAGCACATTTTAGAAATAATTTATTTTATTATTGATTTTATAGCATTGTTCTTAAGGCCTTAACGCCATCGTTCAAGTATCAAGTCATAAGCTATATCACTCAATCTTGAACATTCGTGTGCTCAAAGTGAGCATATTTTTTTTAAAAATTTACAGTGAAAGGAACAGTAGTACCATTCTAAAGTCACGACAACTATTAAAAATGTACTTATTCTACGTATTTTGATAACAATAATTAAATCAACAAACAAATGCATCGAAGCACGTAAGAATAATTCAAATACACTTAATTGTCACCGAAGACACAGGTTCATATTTTGTAGGGCAAAAACATATGCTAATTTTAGATAGTAAAGAAAGGAATATTGCCCTGCAGCGCTCAACGAGTGAACGGGAATATTCCAACAGGAACCCATAGTCTAGACGCGCTGGAGCTCTATGTGACTTTGCTCAGAATTTAGGCCTGGGCGCTCATTTAGGCGAATATTTTCTGTTCCACGGTCTCAACTAACAGAAAACTTCTCTGGGCTATCCCATATTTAGGAGTTGAGAGCTTGTGCAGAGGTCAGTAAGGCTATAAACTAGGCTCTCTAATGAACATAAGATAGAAAATTTTGCTGGTTTAAGGCATTGAGAATTCCTTGGCTAAGTTTGAATAACTTCATTCTAGCCAAAGGTTGAACCTGTGGCCAAGTTGGTGGACTTGAGAAAGTTCAGTGCATCAGGTCCAGCGTCCCTAATTAATTAAGGGAATTATATTCACGACTCCTGCAATTTAGTTGCCAGCGCAAACAAGCCGAATTTTGGTTCCCAATTTCCAGGAACACTGCACGATAAATTTAGAAAGAAAAATGTTTTTTTTTCGATAGGCGCGGTTATGTCACCAACGACAGAACGTAATTAGGTTTCCCTTTTCAAATAATCATTACATTATTAAAGAAAATTATCCAGATTCTAAAGGGATTGCAGTATTTGGCCAGTATTTCTTCTACGTTCTTTACTCATCCGAACAGAATAAATTTTGCTGATTTGCGTTCTGGAGGAATAAGACTTCGCACGTGGAAGACGCTCACGTTCTGGAAGCATAAGCAGCTAGCAAGGCAGCCGATGGTGTTGCAATTCCAGCTTAAGGAATGTATGAACTGAATGTAATTCAAAAAGACATAATATAAAAACGAGTGAATCGATTCTAAAAAGGCCAACTCAATATGAAAATATGGGAATCTATCCTTTCAAATAATTTATCATAAGTTAATAAATATAATTATATTTGTATAATATATTCTTTCAATATTCCGAATCATCTTCCATTAAATTATTCTCAATAACAACGAATGATTGTCTTGTTGCACGCTGCCATGTAGGAGTATCGTGACTCAGTGATCTCGTGTTAATTTGTCTCAGGAGTGCGCAGTGTATTGGGTGTACCTGCCTCCTAGACCTGTTGTCGAGCAGTGCATCCTGCGAACTGCTATATTAAAACTAATCTAGATTGTATTGCATGACAACAAATTAGTTTTAATATGGTTAATACAAATTAATCTAATATGGTTGCATGACAACCATATTAGATATGTGGTGGGTGGCACGTATATGGTTAAATCTTTTAATTGAGCTCGCGGAGAAAAGTGAAATTCGCTATTTTGCGTCTAGATGTTTTCATTAACAATAATCGTTGAACGTAGTCTTTTATGTCAATTCCCACAGTAAAACGCCACCATAATTGAGCAATGTTGTTAAATAATAAATGGTTAACCTTCGACAATTCCGCAAAATTATCCAAATGTTTACATTTACTGGGCTTGTGCATAAGCATGAACAACAGCGCAATCAAATGCAACCCACGAACTAAGCGCTACTAAAATGAAACTGTTCGGATACAATGGTCAGATGATACAAATTTTTAAATCTGGTAAGAGGGCGACTTTGAACTTTATTGTGAATTATATTATGTTACAAAAAATCAATTAATTCTTCAAGTAAACTAAAATTCTGAAACAAATCGCGTATGCTTCGTAGTTATATTTTTTATTATTTTATAGATTAGCGGCTCCCAAACATGTTAACCATGTCCTCCAATTTGCCCAGTCTCAGTAAACAAGTTACCTTAATTAAAGACATTTTAGTTGTTTAAGAAAAGTCTTAGGGGCATAAAATTGATAGATTACCTCCATAGATTAATTTGGCCGGAGTGGAGCCCTCTGTTATTGGGGCTCCATTCTTCAGCAAACTTCCGACACTCGACGTTAATGACAATGCAAATCACCAAAGCGTCCCTTTCGCTTCAGCCTGTAAGGCGGCCATCGTCAGTACGGTGCGATACTGGCATCGTCAACACGATTGCTATCGTCATCACGATACCATGCTGGTAACGACAGCACGGTGAAATACCGTGATCGTAAATACGATGCAATGCTGTCATCGTCAACACGATTCAATGCTGACATCGTCCTTTCGATGTAATGCCTACATCGTCCGACACTACAGGAATCAGATCCCACAGCTATAACTGGTCCCCGCTTCTCAAGGGTATATAATGAAGGAGAAGCTGCTCCGGTTGTGCCATGTTAATATGGTGTTTGTCAGATGCATACCATTGTACGAAAATAGAGTGACGTCAAAAATTATTTTTTTATGTTAATATGGTGTTTGTCAGATGCATGTCAATATGTATGAGAATGGAGTGACGTCAAAAATTATTTTTTTTTATGTTAGTATGGTGTTTGTAAGATGCATACCAATATACGATAATAGGGTGAGTAAAAAATTATGTGCTTTTGTTGTGTAGAAAGCATAATGGTAATTCTAAAAGGATAATTTCAATCATACCAGGATAATAAAACTTTGAGCGGAAACGTACTCTGAACATAACTTGTATTTATTACTTTCGTACAAGATCTTAAAAAAAGGATCTCATAAACTACACGAAATGAAAAGAAAAACTATAATTAATAATTTTTTTCTATTCACTTGTCGTGGAAACGATAGTAAATATAATAGTGATTAGGTAGCTCAGAGATTATCCATTCCGTGTAACGCCAGTTTATCCGCACCGCAAGCCAGCAAAGAAGAAGGCTAAAAAGAAAACAACAACACTGATGTTCATTTCAGCTTAGCTGTCATACAAGCACGAAGTTGAGAAACCTAAACATAATTTAAACGCATGCAACAGGGCATGATGCTTGCAATGCTGTTTTTGGCTGGTGTTTTGCTCTCCTGTACCGGCAAAGTTTGGGCGCTCATATCTCGCCGAGAGACGTTGCCAACTTCACACGAATGCTCCTGTCAAATGTAATAAACGACACGTGTTTTGCGTCGCAAGAATAAAATTTGAATTTTTTTGTGGGCGACACTGCGGTAACGTAGTACTGTTAACTTTTTAAAAGAATGGCGATGTTCCAGCAACAAAGTTTCAGCAAAACGCGGCCGTGCTCACAGGATTATGCAAAGAATTTGAAAACAATCATTGACTTGAAAATGACGGGCGAAATTTCATTTTTGTGGCGTCATTGGGAGACACAATGAAAATTAGAATACATTGTATAGATATTGAAAAATGTTGGGTATCCTGTTTTGTTAAGCCATTTTAAAATCACAAAATCTGGTGAAGTATCCCGCAATTTTTTTTGGCATTTCATGAATGATTGCGAAACAGAAAAACTTGAGACTTTTCCTCCTCTAAATAAGCCTTCACAAAATGATGCATGCGCTCGCTAGGTTGACACTTTTCATTTATCCTGGAGAAACTTAAGTCTTTTTTTCGAGATTGAATTCGCTTTGGGCGCATAATTCCAAGTAATTATACCTACTGATCGCCTCAATTTGAGTGAACATGTAGAAGGCAAATACAATATATATTCTATAAATAAAAGTTGCGACACCCTGTGAATTGCTTTCCGAAATTTTCTTTTTGTCCTTTCTTAGGTATTTTTGAGATGTTCATGTTTAACATATTATATTTATCTTTCCAAATTTGTATTTTCGATTTTACACGGACCCTATCGCTAACGTAACAGTTTATGTTTAATTTTAGTTAGCATTTACATTTTTCCCACACACTCACTCTGGTCCCCATGGCTGGACATTTTATCGCAATTCAATCGACATAATTCTAATTTATCACATTGTATATATCTTTCCAATTATGTATTTTCAATTTTACACAGACCCATCGCCAGCGTAACAATTTATATTTAATTTTAGTCAGCATTTACATTTTCCCCACACACTCACTCTGGTCTTCAATGCTGGACATTTTATCGCAATCCAATCGATATAATTCATATTTATCCCCCCTGCTAACGTAACAATTTATATTTAATTTTAGTTAGCATTTACAAGTTTTAAACACTAATGATACACACAGGAAAAGGCCACAATTGGGGGATTGCTGTGTTTAGTAGGAAATGTGTGGCAAAAAGAAGAAGAAGAGAGAAAAAGAAAAAAAAATAAAAAAAGTATAGCGGCTGATCTGGTTTGTCTACGAGCGCTCATTTTCTCCAAGAAAAAATACGAAAATTTAGTGTGCAAGATAAGTAGCCAGTTGTATTTGTTAGAACTTGAAATTATCTCAAATTTTCTAAATATCATAGCCTACATTTCTAAATAATTTTCATTACCGGTAATTTTTCATTTTGTTAGATTTCGACATTATTTTTTGAAATTGGACGTATAAACATGATTTTGCTTCACCGGCATGTACAGACGGTAAGCAAAAGCTCAGTTCACGGCCTTGTGTATCATTTCATTGCAATGCCCAAAGTTTTTTTCTTATTCGTGACACAAAATGTCTTTATGATAAATAATATTTCTGTCCAATTGTCATAAAAACTCAGTTATGAAATAATATTCATGATAAATGTGCGCTTGATATGAACGTAGGCAGTCTACGAGGCAGAAGTTAGGGGTCTGAGCTCTACTACTTATAGGTAGACGAGGAAACTTTGCCTCCGCGTCTGTCGTTTCCGATAGTAATTTGCACCTCAAACTTTATCTTGACGATCTGTGAAACGACCTCGAGGTGCTGGTGACGTCGTCTAGATGGTCTCTAGAGGAACGTGTGGCCATCACGGCGAGATATTGCCTATAACAGCGGGCGCTGAGCGATACTGCCTGAGGGCGATCAAAAGGTCCTGCGGCTATCGATGGAACTAAGTGATTAAGAAGCATTAAATAAAACCAGAAGTTGAGAAGTTATACGATGGTAAGGATATTAAATTCCTATTATAGGATATGATGTGTTGCATCATAGAAAATTAACCTAATTAATTTAACACATATATGATACATTTCATCCGCATGGTGCATAACAAGGCAAGGAAAATGTTAATGAGGATTTCAAAGAAATTTATTCAACAGCACCATTTTATTCTGCTCTTCAAACTCTCACGAGATTGCTTTCTCTCAAGCGTCATGTTTTTACATTTTTTACGAACGCCAGTTGCTTACAATTTTAGATGCAGTAACTTTAATGCCTGACGCAATCCATGAAAAACGAAAAACTTAATGCTTAACGCAGTCTATATGAAAAACTTGACATAATAAATTTTCTGTCATTAACAGTGATGAGCAAAAGAAGCGAATCTAAAATTACAGTGCAAGATAAAAAAGAAGGAGCTTTGAGTATTTTTTCTCTTAATGTTATTAAGCATTATGTGCAATACCGACAACGCAAATAAGATGCAATGCTGTCATCGTCAACACGATGTAATGTTGATATCGTCTTTACCATGCTATGCCTAAATCGTTCACAAAAGGTATCTGTGTCTGCTCATCATGCGTGAAGACGGTCTTGCCCGAAACGAAATTTCGTAAGAAAATTTCGTATATTTGCGATTCAAGCTGAGTTTAAACTATATGTTACACGTTGACTGATTATATATACCATTTGTCCGCCCTTTGAAGAGATATTTTCCTATGCAGTGACATGATTTCTTCTTTCATTCCGTTCATTTAAATGAATAATAACAGTCAATAACATTGCATAAATTTTGATTCTCTAACTTCTAACTCCACGCATCATTAAAGCTTGTTCCTGATAACAATTTTTCTGAATGGAAATTAATCCACAATTGGGCAGTATTTATTAACACAACACAAATGGCCGAGAAGGTAGCTAACATTGTGGGTAGAAGCAGAATTTTTCCCACACACTCACTCTGGTCCCCATTGCAGAATATTTCATTGCAATTCAATCGATATAGTTCATATTTATCACATTATATATATCTTTCCAAATTTGTATTTTAAATTTTACAAAGACCCCTTGCTAACGTAACAATTTATATTTAATTTTAGTTAGCATTTAAATTTTTCCCACACACTCACTCTGGTCCCCATTGCTGGACATTTTATCGCAATCCAATCGATATAATTCATATTTATCACCCTTGCTAACGTAACAATTTATATTTAATTTTAGTTAGCATTTACATTTTTCCCACACACTAGCTCTGGACCCCATTGCTGTACATTTTATCGCAATCCAATCGCTAAGCATTCAGCCGTGCCACGCAGACGCGACTCTTGGCACTGAAAATAATCTCCCCTGGCACAATGGATGCCATTGGACTTGGGCGCGTCTCATCCTGGACTGCTCTCATCGCGACAATGGAAGTCTTCAGCTCCGGTTGCACTACTGGTAGTCTCTTTTAGGAGTCTGCTCACTGTTTCTTGAGCTCAGGAATCGGGTATTTTGTCTTTCGCTCGAAGACATGAAGGAGATTTCGTTGGAGTATTGGAGACAGCACATGGACGTTGGTGCAGCTCTCGCCTGCTGTTTGGCAGTGTGAATGATTCCTTAAAAAGCTAGGGTCTTTTACTTGTGTCTCTTGTGTTGAGCTCAGAGATAAACTTTATGTTTAGTCTATGATACAATTTATGCAAATTTAATTTGTAAATAGAGACGGGGCTTTCCTAAGTAAAGCGTAAATTATTAATTTGCCTGACAATCCTGTTATTGCAGGACAATTACACATTGATTTATTTGTGTACAGGTTGTACATGAGCGGGATGAATTTCAATTAAATCATGCGTGTAAAATGCCATGAATTCATTCTTATTATCAATAAAACCTTGAAGCGAACAATCATGAATGTTGAAGCGAGCGCGGTTCACTGAAATAGAATCTCAACCATAAGGCAATCTTCTAACCCCACAATAAAAAAATAATTTTTAGTTCTCTTTTCATTAAAACAGTAGCTGGACATACTTGAGTATGAAAATATTGTTAATTGCTTTCTCTCAAGAGTAATATTTTTACATCTTTTAGGAACGCCAATTGCTTACAATTTTAGATGCTGTAACTTTATTGCCTGACGCAATCCATGAAAATCTTAATGCCTAACGCAATCTATATAAAAAACTTGACATGATAAATTTTCTCTCTTCAATAGTGAAGAGCAAAAGAAGCGAATCGAAAATTACAGTGCAAAATAAAAAGGAGCTTTGAGTATCTCTTTTTCTTAATGTTATTAAGCATTATGTGCAATATCGACCACGTATAAACGATGCAAGGCTGTTATCGTCAACACGATGCAACGTGTTGCGGACACAGACAAAGGATGTCTGTGTCTGCTCATCGTGCGTGAATACAGTCGTGCCCGAAACGAATATTTTTACGAAAACTTCATTTCGCATATTTGTGGTTCAAGCTGAGTTTAAACTATATGATACACGTTGACTGATTATTTTTGATTATATTTACCATTGATCCGACCTTTGAAGAGATATTTACCTATGCAGTGACAAGATTTCTTCTTTCATTCAGTTTGTTTAAATATATAATAACAGTCAACAACATTGCATACATTTTGATTCTCCGACTCCTGACTCCACGCATCATTGGAGATTGTTCCTGATAACAATTTTTCTGAATGAAAATTAATCCACAACTGGCAGTATTTATTAACACAACACAAATGGCCGAGAAGGTAGCTAACATTGTGGGTAGAAGCAGTATTCTACCGCACAGTGAACTCTGCTCTCAAAGTTGCCCGGTTTACCTTAAAAGAAGAAGCAATTTCAAAGCGAGAATGCTTTGCCACAAAGAGTGGTCATTAGGAAGTACCTTGATACTGCTGCATTATTTGTATACGGAAAAAGTGCACCGACAAGTTTTCAGCAAAATCAATAACATATTGAAGGCAGACTAAATGGTTTAATGTTTTTCAAAACAATTTGAAACATGAAATTTTCACTATATTTATAACGTATACCTAATTTTAATCCTGCAATACAACTACCAAGAATTTTGTGTCCATCACGTCTCGCATTCTAATTTAAAATAAAAGTTTATGGACCAATTTCTGGAACACTTTTTTACGGACTTCAAAACAAAGCTTTTAAAATTTCAGTCAAAATATGGGCCATACTCAGTGGATGCGTAGGAGAAGGGAGCCATATTTTTGGCCATTTGATGGCAAATGAGCGGCTGTTAGCCAGCTGACATAGCTTGCTTGAGCTCGTTTTGGCTTCTGATTTATGGTGCACTCAAAAACGCATTTTAGTTACAGTTACCTCCCTTAAATATTGCAGTAAGGTTTCATTCAGTTCAGGTCCTTTCAAATTAGCTTAAAAATTTAAAAGGGCATTTGTATAAGTTATTGTGTTCAGTTATCAAGCCGCTGAATATCACGAATTCTCATACTTTGTCTCCGTGATCTCGGATGCTTATTCACGCAAGCAGCGTCCTAACCAATATACCATAAAAAATCACGTCTCAAAAAATTAACACCTTATTTTAATTACAGTATATGAAATAATGTCTGAATTTTGAGTCCTCTTACAAGACCAGCGAAGTACAAATACTCAAAATAAAATTTGAATCGCTACTCAATTCTCAGCATTCGACATGTTCTGGTCGAATGCTTCACATTTCTCGTTATGAATGCAACAAGTGAATAAAATATGTGCCTCTCCTCAAAGAAATAAATAAGGAAACACGAAGTTGCAGAATTCGATGATAAATTAGTTAAGTTACTCGCAACAATTTAATAAGGCTATTAAAATTTATGGCAAGCGAGAGGAAGGAAAATTTGATAGTTTACCGAGTCATTGCAGCCTTCACTCAATATTTGGCGACCAATTAGATTTCCTATGCTAGTGTACTGGTGATATATTCCACTCACAGACGTTGATTCAGAAACTTGCCACTTGAATTAGGTTTGAAGGGTAAGCGGAAACGAACTGTGAATGGTAAAAACTGATAACGCAATTGTTAACCCGAACGCAGTCAATGCATGTGTAAACATTACTTCTCCGACATTTTATTGAAATCTTCAAACAATTTACCACTTATATTGGAAAACATGGGAGTTTAAGCAACAAATATAATGAATTTCTTGTACACATTACCAAATAAAGAGAGAAACGCCTTTCAGCAGCACCATACTGAAGCCTATCAAAAGAATTATCACTCAGTCCTGATAGGAACTCTGATATAAACTGATGATCAACAACAATGATACTCTTCATCAATATCGTGTTCAAAATGTGAAACTTTTCTAACAATTAGGCAATTTTTTATTTCGACAGTGAGATAGTAGAATGTCATGGAACAATTCCGTAGATTTCATTCGATCCACTCTACTAAAATTCAGAAAATTAAATCTCAAACTAAAATTCTAATTCAGTAATCTGTTCGCCTCAAAATTTTAGCCTTAATAAGAATGAATTTGAACGATAAGACGTATGACTTCCAATCACATGACTAACTCATGATTTGTTTGTTTTACTGAGTGCATTTGGCTAACCTAAAGGTTTTTATTACTGCAAAGAAGATTTGTAGGAAAAGTACTAACGATTGCCGGACATTCAAGTAACGGAATTCGATTTCATTAATTTGCAAATTTTTATACAATAGAGAGCAGGATTTTGATCAATTTTGCCCACAGGGCCATAAACTTTCATGAGGCTTAATTCGATGGCCCTGGTAAGCCATCAAGAAGTATTATTTCCATTGAACATTTGATCCAATTTATCGTTTCACGCGACTGGGCAGTAATCCAGTTGGAGAAATTAAAGCGCTTTCTCTGGACCTTAGCTAGGACGCAAAAAAATGATAGGGCGGGTAATAGCATTAACGTCTTACGAGACCTTATTATCTTGGTCTTATGCGGCACGCAGCACACCGAGGTCCGATGAAATTTCAGATGAATTGTCACTGATTAAATAAATTGCCGGTGAAATGCCACGTTCATTGGAATTATTGCTCCCGAACAATTTCGCTCGCTTCGGATTTTTTAAAAACATTTTTGTTTAAAATTAATTAGTTTAAAATTAAGAATCAATCAAAAATAAATTTGATACTCATCCCTGGAATTGGTTTTTGCTTCATATGTGTTAGCAACTTAATTTTAACTGAAATACCAAAGAATTCAACGAATTCCTCTTTAATGAATAATGTGACAATTTTTTGCGCTAGAATGCCGATATAACATGAAGATTTTCCAATGAGCAATATGGCACCGTTGTCAACCGCAGCTTGCAGAACAAACAGGAAATCTTCAAGCGTTCGGCGTCTTCAGTGCTGGGCTTCCGATAAAATTTGCATATTGGGCTTCGAGTGAACGAAAATATTAGGCTTATTCATCCTGCGGCCCAGCAAAGTTCCTTCCAAGACCCGAGAAAAAATATGGACGTGCCGTCCGAGTGTCGCGTGTTTTGTGGACAGTCTTGAGGAGGAAAATTGCTCACCTTTTACAAGTTGGTCGTTTTTGTGGTGCCTGTTTTTTGGTGTCGTCTCAATTTTGCCGGGCTAATCATGGGGAAGTGAGAAACCGAAGACCGATGTTAATGACTTTTTCGTCCTTCTCAATATAAGAACCTAGTGGAAAAAAGTGTCCAAATACGTTTCACCATCCCCAAAATGTTCTTCAGCATAAACTTTTTTTTCTCGGCTTTCGTATAAAATGTATCGTGAATTATAAAGCAGGAATATCGAAAAGTGATGAACGAATTTTTCTTACATTCACGTTGTGATTCTTTCATTTCGCACAACACGATCAAAAAGGAATATTCTGTTCAAAGCAAAAATTTATTGCATTTCTGGTTCAACGTAACTCGGTTATTATTTATTAGTTTATAACCGTTCTCTTGTTACCTTATATGCTTTTTAAACACGTTAGTATTAATTTCTATTACTATGAAATGGTAGAAATCCAGCTGAGTTAACAGCAAAAATGTCAACATGGTGGACTTACGAGTAAATTTGTGTGGAAAAAATTTTTTTACCGCCACTAACGACTTGTTGACGCGCTGTCGTGTTTGGACCATAGCTGGCAAAAAGCCCCTAGCGAGCGCCTCCGCATTTCCCTTGAGCTCTTCCGAAAGGGAGAGTCCAGGCTCCTAAGTAAACCGTGTTCAGCAAAACATGTCATGAAACTCATTTATTTGAAAACCAATGAAACCAATGTTCCTATTCTTCGACCAGCGAATCAAGGCTTGGAGGAACCAATATTTTATTTTATATTAAACGACTATAAATTTGCAGGAGACAATTTACCAGGATAAATTTTCCAAAAGGTTCAACCAACACATCAGTGGATTCAGAATTTTAATGGATTCATTACTGAACCTAAATTTATGCATTATTAGTGTTGCTGGAGTTACTTATAAGAATACTGTACGTTCTCACTCGCACATGATTTAGCATCTTCGGCATTGTCCCGAGACTAGGGAATTTCTGAAGGCGATAAATAAAAGAACAACGGGAAATTTTTGCTTCCGAGATTCTCACTTCTGAATCATTAACTCTTCAGTGCATTGTTTTGGCAGTTGGAAGTCCCTTGCATCCCTCGTGTAATACATAAGAGGTGTATCGGTCGACGAGTTGCAACGATATGAACTTACCAATGCAATGAGCAATAACACAAGTTTGACTCGGAATTGCTGAAGAAATAAAGCGGCTTGATATGTAACGAAAAACCTTGAATATAACGTCTTTTATAATTCATATGCTGTGGATATTGGATAACCTTTGAGTTCAGAACTCAGCTAGTTGAGAAATAGGTAAAAAAATTTCCAATAAGATTTGACGATTCAGGGCAAAAATGATTGTAAACAACTTTATAAAATTTCATGATTATGTATCACCTGGGTTTTTATAAAAAAAGTGTTTTTAAGAAAAAAAATTCACCATTCGTTAGAACTCGCGCCCATACAAGCCAAAAAATTGTAGCTTTCAGGATGCAAAATAAAAAAATAAATGACATGCACGACTTATTCAATTCGTTAAGTTTTTACTTAAGTCCGACGATAATTTTCTTGAATATTATTTTTCCTTGGTTTAAGAGGATGTAGAAAAAAAAACAGAACAAATGAAAGTCCAATAGTCCGAGCATTGACATGAGTTAGAGTAATAATAAAAGTCTTTATTTTAGGCATCACTTCGCAATATTCAATATGAAAGATATATTCTTTATAAAGCAGAAACGAATTGCATTTCAGGCTCCACTCAACTCGGTTATTATTCACCTGAAAGTTTATAACAGTTCAGCGAGGCTTCAACTTCGTGCTGAGTTTAGCTACCGTGATGCTTGGCTTGACAATATGCATAAACCATTGAATTATTAAAATAATTTTGTAAATTTTGTCAATGATTTTTGCTTATGGTTTGCGTGAATGTAATATCAAAACGTTGAAATTTCTGTTGAATCTATTTCATCTTTAAAATAAGTAACTGGTATGATAAAATTTCTTGGATCCAGACGTTGTTTCAGATTCGAGTACGTCGTTATACTGACGCTTGACGAAATGATGGATGATCTTATTGAGACTTACACGTTCAAATATGAGTGTATTAATATGATTATAATGTGTAACTGAGGAATGGTTGCCAAAAATTTTCGCACGGTAATATTGAATGAAAGTTGAAATCCTCTGTTCAAAAAATTTCGTTCGGAAGGCATTCGAACATTAATTTATTTAACAAATAAAACTTGCTCAGCTATAGAATGTTTTTTTTATTGAACGATAAATTTGCAGTCAAATTATTTAAATTCTTTCGCCTCCTAAAACTTAAATGCAGTTATACTTAAATGACGACAGCATAATCAGTCATTACTTTAAGCTGCAATCATATTTTAATTACGTCAGCATAGAAAATAATTTTCATTGGAAGATATAACGAAACGCATGACGAACGATAAAAAACTTCACAGATAATAAAGAAAGACCATCTTTAGGTCTTGCTGCAGCAAAAAATATCATTTGATGACCCTAATAAAAAGAATGAATAAGTAACGTTGAGTGATGCGCACAAGTGAGTCACGCACGTGCGTGCGAGACAAAGGCGAATATCCAAGAGCAATAACTTACTCATGAACTGCCACAACTGAACTGAGCGAGGAATAATTTACGCGCACCACACGTTGAATGAGCGCACAAACATTGATTCGCCCGATATTTGACTTATCTCAATTATAACCCGATCGTAGCACTCAAACGTATACTGTTATTAACGTAAATTTGAAATAACAAGATGTTCTCTAGGAAACCTCTTCTCAGTAAAACAAAGTTATTAGCTTTAATAATGATGAAGACGCTGCTAGCCTTTTGAATCTATTAGACAATAATAGTTTCTTATCACCAGAGAAGGTCAAACATCTTAGAATCGCCAGAATTTTTCGGTTTATGCTCGTCGTATTTATTTGAGAACGATCAATAGTATAAAAATGTTCGGGGGAATTGGTCTTAGGATTTTCAATCCATAGGCTCACCGCTTGGCTCAGCGAGTTGCCCGACATGAAACTCTTGTGTAATTAATTGGAGCTGCGCAAGCGTCCCGGCAAGTGGAAAAGATTGCCAACGTCGTCAATCAAAGTAAAAATCAATGACCGGAAAAAATTCGGAACATCGTTCATTATTTCTGAGACTGGGTCGCCGTCAATAAAAATTCCTAAGTTTGTTATCAACGCCGAAGAAAAACTAAATCCTTTGAACGTCCCCTCATTTTTTGACCTCAAAGAAGTGTTGCGATATTTGGCCCTCATTTTCTCGGTTTAATTTTAAGCTCTCAAAATCAATTGTTTGGGAACAAACCAATTAAAAAACTTTCATGTGAAATTTTTGTCTGTGTCGTTTTCGTTGTAATTTTTCTTGCATAGCATGGGTAAGAATACAATTAGTGAAATTTGCTATAACATATTTCGCAGAATACCAACTCTAATGATGTCCGATATATTAATATTTTAAATTAGTACTTGAATGCTAACATGCACACAAACATTCCTGAAGGTTTTTAGTTTGTTTAATTTATTCATAGATTCATCGTGGAACTTCTATTTGCAATGTCAGCGAGCAATGACATAGACTGGATCACTCGTTAAATTTTGATTGACATCGATTCATTCGTTAGAGATAATTTGTTCATAGCTGTTCCCTGTGTTCGTTAGATGGGCCAACAGTGGTAAGGTTTTCATAGAGAGTTCACTAAGAATAAGAGTTCTTTGTTCAGTAATAGTCATCGCGTGCAGACCTGCGTAGTGAGAACTCATTTATTCATATTTATTGAAGTATATTGAGGTCGCGTTAATTGTACTGTGTATTTCGCTTGCGAAATGGCTTGCACTGAGTGAATACGTATGTGAAGGTAAATCCTACGTAAAGTTAAATATGAATTAACTAGAGTTCAAGTTCCTTCGATTTAATATGCTTTTATTGAAAAATTAAGGCGTCACGAAGGAGTAAGAACAAAATGATAGTTCGAGACTATACAATCTATTCTCAAATCATCTTCTAATTTCAAGCGTGAGTATACAAACAAATATAGAGAGTTGCATAAATTGATGCTCACAGTACGACAATTTCATGACAGTTCCTGAGACGTTCACATTTGTTCATTTCGCTCCTCTGTCGCAATGAGTAACGGACGCAGTGATGCAGCGTACAGGCAGTTTAGCCGTCGGTTTCGTTATGACGCACATATCTTCGACGTCCACGCTACGGGTTTTTGGCTGAAAATTTCGGAATTTCTGTGGACAAGGAAAACGATTCCAGAACACAACACGTTGGCCAACGGGATTGATAAAAGTGCGGGAAAATAGTCGATATTTTTCGTTGTAAATTTCTGGCAATTTTCTGGGGGAGGATCGCGAACCTCCTATAGACTGACGTGGAAATAAATCTAAGTTAGGAAATTGCAAAAATCGGCAAGGAATATGCAGCATTTATTCTTGATTGTTGCATGCAGAATAAAGTTACTTTTTCTAAATGTATCCGTGATGAAATTTTGATACGAAATAAAAAGAATTCTGTCGAACGAAAAACAAAAGTGAAAAATGTTTTTTCTTTATTTATATATATCTGAAATAAGACCTACTCGTATTAGCATTAACTAAAACTGTTATCATTATAAACTGACAATAAATGGCTATTTAATTGCCGTCATCTCTAGCTACTTTTTCTCTATCGCTGCAGTGGCAAACAATACGACAACAATTTTGGTAAAATAATGGCTTTTGAACTTCAGGAAACGGCGTCTTTGTAGTTTCATGAATTGTACAAGTGAATAATTCTATTCAACCCAGCAATGTCAGAAACGCAATCAGAAGATGTCAGCGAAACTTTGACGCGAGAGAGGGCGTTTTGTCGCCCAAGATTGTTCCTCACACCTGCTGTAAGGAAAAGATTCTTGCTGTAAGGAATGGATTCCTACTGTAAGGAATACATTTCTGCTGTAAGGAATGGATTCCTGCTGTAAGGAATAGTTTCCTGCTGTAAGGAAAGATTCCTGCTGTAAGGAATAGATTCCTGCTGCAAGGAATGGATTCCTGCTGCAAGGAATGGATTCCTGCTGTAAGGAATAGATTCCTGCTGTAAGGAATGGATTCCTGCTGTAAGGAATAGATTCCTGCTGTAAGGAATGTATTCCTGCTGTAAGGAATAGATTCCTGCTGTAAGGAATATATTCTTGCTGTAAGGAATGGATTCCTGCTGCAAGGAATGGATTCCTGCTGTAAGGAATGGATTCCTGCTGTAAGGAACAGATTCCTGCTGTAAGGAATGGACCGACATTTCCGACCCACGACAAAGTTGCCTTGATTTTTTCACGCATCTTCAACCCGATCTCAGGAGTCGCAGAAGTTTCGTCAGAGATTTGACTTGTTTTTAGGGACGCTTTGCTCAGAGCTGGATAAGTTTTCAAAGAGGATAATACTAATTAGTAAGCCAGGAATCATTTAAAATAATCTAGAGTTAAGAACATACTTCAGACTTTGGATTTAGACTGTGGCAAAATTTCCTCCAACTCACTGTTCTCATATAATGAAGCCTTCATTAGAGCATATAATCTTATTCCGCTAAACAATTTCACAATATCGAGTGTTCGCGGTCAATTGAATATTATTATTATTATATATTATATAAATAATATTATATCGCCGCCAATTGAATATTAGCTTGAACTTGTGCATTGGATTTTAAAACACGATGCTGCATGAAATTGGCAAATGTCTCACAATAAATGATATCAATCAAATAATAGGACAGAAAGAGATCCTTTATAATAAACGTCTGCTACAAAGATGATCACATTTTCTTGTGCGCCTCAAATTTGTATATACCGTAATGTAGCTTGCATTTTCCTTATTATGCAAATAACTGCACTCAATAAGCGTTCGGTGCATGCGTTTATTATTTAATTAGTTATTAATGAATTTATATCACTTGTTTGCTTAAATCGCAAATTAACTAAGAATTTAAAAGCAAAGAAAAGTCCACAAAAATTCATATCTTTATAGTTTCATATCTTTAATTAGTTATCACCTGATAATCTCGAACTTCATGCAAGTTTGATCACAACCTTCACCGAGACTCACATCAATTATCTTGATTGAAGCACAGCCTTCCAGTTCGCCCGAGCCAGCGAGATGCCCATGCGTCAAGAACAATTTTTGTTCATCTTCTTTTCATCGTTTTTTTTTGAAGAATTGCATAGTTAATTAGACCTGCCAGGGCTACGGATCATTGTTGAGCTTGAGAGTGCGGGCTTTTTATTTTTCGATGCGTAATTGCGTTAGGCACTGTCATGTGATGGCTCCAGCTGTCATGATGGATGTGATGAGGCGCACTGCAATGATTGAGACAAACGGGAAAGTTAGTTCTGCAAGTCTGAACAGTCCAACATTTATCAAAGTTTACTGGTGAAGGCTTATAAATTGCTTATCACTTCTTATCGTAAAATCTCAGCGAGGTTAATTTAATCTCATTTATATTTAATTAAAATAAAATAAGTCCATTCGCGAATAAAGATATGGTTACAAAAAGAAAATAAGTGTTTTTGTGTCGTTTTAATTGCTATATTTCATGATTTTATTTAATCAGTAGCTATGACTTTTTTATGAAGGTAAGAATATTGGTCGACAGAAAGTCTCCACCTTTTTTAACAGTAATTCTGGCGAATATATAAACATTAAAGATTTGTGAAGAGTACCAAATGAGTGAAATAATAGGTCAGGAAAATCCAGCAGTGAATAATTTAGACGGCGCAATGCAATTTCTGAACTTTTTAGAGCCTTATTGATTCGCTGAACAATGAGCGACGATGCTTAGTCGCCCATTTTGTATAATTTGAAGATCAAGAAAAAATTTAGAATTTGTTGCATATCTGGGCATTATATATAACATTTTCTTATTGCGGACAAGAATTGTTCAAAATAAAGCATTATTGTTTTGAATAATTCAGCCCTGAAGAACTGTCTTATTTTTTTAATAAAGCATTTAATTAAAATAAATTTACTTAGAAACGGGACTGAAAAACTCATGACCTTGTTGAAAATTCGTTCATGTTTTCAATCAAAACTATTCTTCAAGAAAGGCTTGAGTATTTTGTAAGAGTTCTTTTCGACGTTTTAAAGTTTGCTTACATAGCGCTAAAGCTTGGCACGATAACCGTAATTTAAAGAGCTGCTCTAAACTTCGAGAAAATTGAACCCAGCCTCATGACTTTCGTGCTTGCTTCATGTTGGTAGAAACTAGAAAAGAGTTACCCCTAATGCAAAAAGACGAATAAAAATTATGAAAATTTTCAGGTAATATAGCAGCTTCCGAGAAGTTAGGTGCATCTTTGATTATGAGCTGTAAAGAAAACACGAAGAAAAATTTCAGCATTTTTTTTTTCAAAATGAAGGCGCACGCAAATGTGAGAGTGCAGAAGTCAATTCTCGCTTCGAGTCACCGACATGTGGAAAAGCCTCCCTGATAGCATCTTTGACGCTCCGAGTATGAACGTCTTCAAGAACAGACTAGACGAAACTATGCAGGAGCATTTATTCAGCCTTAAAATGCCTAGCAAATTACGGACCAGGCAATAAGTCCAGCAGCTATTTCAATCAATCGTCAGTTATGGAAAGATTGGGTTCCAAAGGCCGGATCCCTTGTGAATCAAGTCACGAAAAATTCAAGATTCGGCAACAGGCCATGGGCCTATTTCTTCAGCGCCGACACTTCTATTCTATTCTATTCTAGAAGTATTGACTACCAGGCCTTGTGCAGCCAGTAAAATCGGGTTGGCACAATTATATTTTATTCGAAACCGTTAGTAGTCTTCAGACTAACCTTTTGACTAAATGTTTCAATGCAAGTATAATGATAGGCCATTTTTCTTTGTGTGATAAATACTTCCTTGAGTTCTTATTGCAGAAGTGCAGTTCAATCGGGTGCTTTTATTCGAAATATAAAATCAAAATAAATGACCACAAATGTTGAAGAGAACTTTGCCATGAGCATCAGCCTCATGCAAAAAATTAATTTTTTAGCGAAGTGAAGCTTGGCGGCAACTTTTTCAATACAAGTGACTGCGAGTTGTTCCATTGCATGTCAGATACAGGCTAATTCACGGTCAAACATTCTGAAACTACAATATTCATCGAATTCATCAACTTCGCACACAATAACTGAACCTGATATCGTCCCGAATTCGGTTCAACATGAACTGGTATTCTTTCATTTTATTTACCTTCATAGGCATTTAACATTATTTTCTACTAGTTTTTTTAGTTATTCATGCAGAATAACTGGCACATGACATGCGGTAGAAGTCAATGGTAGTTTGCACTCATCTGGTATGCATCAAGTTATTCCAGCAAACGTTTGTTCCGAAAGCCGCACGTTAATTGTATAAAACTCAACCGCACTAACTCGATATTCTCAGGACGAATTGAAAAATAGCTCCACCTATAAAATTGAAATAAATTTGAATTCATTTTAAATTTCTTAGACACGTTCGTCGCACCAACTGCATTCTCGGAGTAACTATTTGCGTTCATGATATCTGCTATTCGTTCACTTTACAACATTTGCTGTTCTACGCGTAATTTATAGCTATTCATACAAGATGAATGTTGAATTAATAAAAAAATTGTTTAATTTTCGAAGAAAATTTCAATTTTTGTTCAATTTTCTGTAGAATTATTTAATTTTCTTAATTGCAAAGTTTTTTAATAAATAATAGACGGTACGGATTCGTTCTATCACTCTTTAGACTTACATATTCAACACTCATTTATAAGTCCTTAGTATTCGAGCTAAAGACGCTTCGGATTACCTAGAAAGAAGTTATTTTCGAAATAGCATGCAATGGTCTTTTGGGATTCAGGCAGCAGATAGAGCAAAGTTAGTCATTTGTTAGGTTGCATTTAGCAAAACACCGCTTCGAGCGCTTTGCTGTGATTTATGATTTGTGTAATTTTCATAAAGGACTTTAACGAATAATAAATACTGAGTTAAACTAAAAAGACGCATCACCAAATAAGTACTTTCGGGATAACTTTATTTCAATCGACTTATCTTTGTTCAGAGTATTTTTTTTACAAATCCATCAAGGTTTAGATAAGAATGGATATGTTCGAGGAAGTTCAAGTGTTAATCAATGGAATTTATCAATAGAATTTTATCAATGGAATTTTGCCATTCATTTATGGAATAAATGCAATATTCACGCACTCTGGTATACTATTTGGATTACCAAAAAAACTATAGAATTGTGATTTTCTCTGAACGCAACATCGTCCGATTTCTACCAGAAACATTTTTAAATTGATTTGGTTTGAATCCATAATTGACAATCGCATCATCAATTGCAATAATATCATCGATACCGTATACATATTCGTAAATAATGCATCAGAAATTCTAGTAATAAATAAAGAACAATGTCTGCATGGTGTGAACTCTATTTTCACAATTGCAAAAATCAAGTCCAGCAAATCATGAAAAAAGTTCCGGTTACTCCTGCGGTAGTAGAAAATGTAACCTTATGAACTGTGTAACCACGAAAAACACTGCACCTAAAGCATGGAAGTGCTTTTTATTTTCTTTTATGATAATGAGTTGAGAATGAGACCTTGAAATGCCTCTGAAGAAGCTGGAAAGCCTCAGAACAATCAAAACTGGCGAGGAAAGTTTCGAGTTCTTATTAATGTTGGTCTCTAGACCGGGTCTGAACCTCGTGAGCTATTGAAGTTAAATGACATGTTGAGCTATCATCGACTTTTAATATTTACAAAATGAATATTAATATTAATGAATATATTAATTTATTGAAAATATTCATTTATCTTTAGGTAGCGTAAAAATATTTATATCATAAATACTCCTGAAATCTTAACAATCTTAGGAAGATTCATAACTACATTTAACTTAAAATTTCATTTTGGTTAATCCTTTTTTCAAAAATTTCATTGTAATGTTTAGGGAAACCATAATAATATAAGTTAATTATGCCTGAATCTAAATTTAATGAATTAATTGAGCTAATATTCACATCAAGCTGATATCGACACACGCACCAATCTATTAATCTTAAATTATTTTTTCGCCTGTGATCATTTTTAACCAATTAATTTTCAAAGCAACTACTCCAAAAATCATCTATTAAAACTGCATTGGGTGCGAAAAAGACACATGCGTATAAATTTACCTGCTTTATTGCACACGATATTTCGTGCCGTGCGTCTATAATTCACAAAATACTAAAACACAACAAACCTCGTGAATATCGAACACTGCAGTCTTGAAGCTTCGTCCAATTTCTCAGTTGGATTTTAATAATATACGTTTAAAAATTACTTTTTAAAGACAACACTTCTAAAGACTCCAGTGTTTCCAATGTTACAGATGTACAATTGAATATCTAATTTTATTTTCGAACATTAAAAAAAATAAAATTTCAATTTATTTTAACATATAAAATTTTTCCGAAATTATTTATTCTGTCATTTGATTCATGCATTGCCTCCAACTTCACACAAGTGTGCAAAATTTCAGGTCAATTGGACAGGTAAAAGTGTGTCAAATATCAGTTATAAGATTTGTAACTGACAAAATTATTTTTCTATTTTTTTAATATTGACATTTTTTTAATATTTAAAATCATTTATTTTGTCATTTGATTCTTGCATTGTCTCCAACTTTACGCAAGTGTGCGAAAATTTCAGATCGATATGATAAGTAGAAGTATGTTAAATTTTGATTGTAAGATTTGTAGCAGACAGACAAACAAACAAGAAGTGAAGTTAAAGAGAAGTGTTGTAAAAACGCTACAAACCCTCTTATGACTTTATTCATATTCTATCTAATGCCCGGCTGATGAACACTCGTGAAGCTCCGATAACGAAAGTATTATCAGACATGACTCATTCTTTTCAGTGTGCATTGCGTATCAAATCAAATAATATGTAACTCAGTTCTGAACATGAAGTTACGTGGATGCGATAGGATAGCGTGATTGTTATACGATCGTTAAACAGCGAATAATTTAAACGTGGAACTGTACAAAGTTTTCGCACGTATTCGAGTCAAAGAGTATTAATCACATATCAAATATTTAAGGTGTTTCTATCATAGGCTGATTTCGGCGAGCTGTAAATTATCAGAAAGGAGAAAGTATATACCAGTTTTTTGTTTTCTATACTTCTGATTACTCAACATCGATGATTCTGAAAGAAGTGCAAGTTCCCTGAATCTTTATAAATTAATGACATCCGTGATCAAATACATTCTTCGGAGAACTTATATATATATATATTATTATAATTAATTCAATAAACTAGATACTATGGTTATAGCATGAAATGACCATCCTGTTCAAAAAATGAAATATTTCAAATATTTCAGCTAAGAATTAGGAAGGAAGTTTTTGGGCATCAAAATCAAATCTTCATGCGGTAGGTGAAGCTGATCTGAGCTGCATGGTGTGGATATGAAATGATAAGACACTATTGCTATATGGAAGGTTAGCGATTGGGAGGTTAGCGATGACCACACGCAGTAGCAATTTTGATAAATTATGGAAGAATTTGTGCGTTAATTATGGCTTCCATTGAAGCGCTCTCAGGTATTAGTAGGTAATTTAAGTAGCTAGGTACGCGTGAGCTACACTACACGTTGTAAACTTGTTAAATTTCTTTCATTTTCTTAAACAAAATTCAAAATCAAATCGATCATTCGAAATGCAAACATTCTACTGATACATTTAAAGATCAGTGTTTCGAAGTCTAGCTGGAAGAAACTCTGTCTAGATAGAAGATCAGCCAAATTTTTGAAAAATTCTTGGCTTTACGTTTTCATTTCATCTTGCTTTCCACTTTGGGTACCCTAATTGAGCACAGGATCTACCTTTGAAGTAATAATGTACTTTTTGCCATGCTTTGAAAGCAATCAAAAAGCATTAAGTTCTTCATTTTCCAGTCTAACTAACAAATGCTGACAGCATATCTTGTCGAATCGCTAATAAATTGACTTATCGCTGATGAATCACTGAGTTTTATTAAGTGATTAAAAGTAATAATTTAAGGTGCTCACCTAGCCGACACATTCCCTGATCCTAAACGAAAATATAGAGTTTGAATTTCTGAGCATAATAATTCTCGAAAAAGCATTAATAGTTTTAATAATATGATTACTTCATAGAGCTAGAGCTATATTTAAATGATATAAAACCCGTATTTTTTGGAAAAATTTTCCATGGCTGTTTTGGTAGGATGTTTTGCTCAAAGTTGTGACAGTAATTCTTCAGAGAAAGTGAAGTTAAGTATTGGGCGAGATGTTAGTTTCAAGTGGAATGTGCACATTAAAACTACTTCAAACGTCACCCAAATCATTAGTGGCACAGAGCAGGTGAGGATGGAAAATTTATGCCCGAAATTTATCAAACATTAAATTAATGAAAACTAAATCATTGTTTTTTGATCATGCTCACCTAGCCGACACATTCCCTGAACCTAAACGAAAATATAGAGTTTGAATTTCTGTTCATATTAATTCTCGAAAAGGCTTTAATAGTTTTAATAATATGATTATTTCATATAGCCATATTTAAATGATATAAACCCATATTTTTAAGAAAAAATTTCCAAAGCTGTTTTGGTAGAATGTTTTGCTCAATGTTGTGACAGTGGATGTGCTGGTACGTGGAACTCCAGTCCTGCAGCCGATCATAAAAATGTCTGCCCCACTGTACTATTTTTTCGGTAGCAATTGATCCGTAGCAATGATGCTGGCCTGGCACGGCAAAACAATTCTCTGATCTCCTAATCCAAAGAGGCGTGCAACGACTCAGAAGATCGACCTCTCAAATTAGATTACGGGCCGATCTTTTCCTCAGCGTCTTCTTACGTCCGTTTTATGACACTCTATTCTACTTCCGTATTTCTGTACTATGCTCTGTATAATTAGGAATATGAGAAACATTCAATCCGATCACATTGAACCAAACAGAAGACACTGCTAACCGATGATTGAAATATTGTTTTATAAATGAATTGTTTTAATTTTTTTCCGTCGAATTTTCATTTTATGAAGTCAAACTTATTTTTTTCGTGCACATCATTGAATTTGAATCTATTTACGTATATGTTTTGCGCACGGTAATTTCTGATATAATTGACCGGATGTTCTTTCCACGTGTATTCTTAAGTTGTATCAATAAACTTTCACGAGCGAACTTACTTAGAAACTTCTGCGTGTGCGCACAGTACGATTAAAGTTGCATGTAGTGTCTAAAGGTGTATGGCTTATCAATTATTAAATTATTTTCCTTTATTCCCATCAATTATACAACCCGTTCCTATACTACAAATTCAAGACTTGGAGCACAGAAACCTTAAGGTTTGTTCTTATCAGACAATAGCAGTTCGCTGTTCTCTGATGGCAGCAGCAATGCTTCTTCGTGGGACGCCCACGACAAACTTGCTTTATTTTGTCCATGTAAATAAAGGCGATGTCTTGCACGGCGGATTTTACGGCAGGCAGCAGAGAGCGCCCGTAATCTCGGTGCTTCACTTGCTTGCCTAACATAAACCTGAGCTTTAGGCGCTCGCCAACTTAAGCTAAATCGTTCGGCCTCTAGATAAATTCGAATATACGAGTATATATATCTGCATTTAGGAAAAACTGCTGACAATAGAGGAGAATTTTTTTCCACCTTTGAAGTTGCTGTTTTGTTGGTTAATTATTTAGCAAGCATCCGTGGCTCTTGTAATATACGAATTCATTAATCTTAATGACTTAAGTGAAACTTGCTTATTAACATTTGGTCAAAAATCCTGGCAAATTTCGAGTTCAAATGGGCTGACTTTCATTGAAATTCGTTAAATGTCAGTCATGCCTTGAACGGATATAGTTCTAGGCGTGAACGCATATAGTTCATTTATCCTGCGTATTTCTTAGTAACGCATTTCTTCTCCTGTGTACCTCTTAGTATGGTATATCTAACATTGACATAAACGGATGCGCAGCACTCCTGAGGACCTCAAACACATTTATCGACGTAGCAGTCCTGAGCAAACACGTCACAAATGTAGGAGCTTGACTCTTAGCGCACTGCAGGTGACGCTTGACGAATAATTTACGGCTTTGGCTTGTACGCTCGCAAGTGCTGCTTCAGGGCACACCAACTACCGAGTGACGTGGTGCATCTGGTCCACCTGAATTGTCGTACACTCAGAACAATTAATGAGTCATACATTCGAAATAGTGACGAACATTCTTACCCGCCCGAGCAGAAAGCGAACGTAGGTATGATGCGCCCTTTAGCCGGATCAAACTAGGTGTGAATGGCCCGCGCAGGTGCTAAAAGTGTATCAAAATTAGTACAAAGTCTCATTCCTTGCTTTGAGTGTACGCAAACTCATGCATTCTAATGATACTATGCGGTGTGATTGAATATTTCAGCGGGAATAAATGTGTGAATGAGAGGTGCATGTGTTCGAGGGCAGCACTCGAGCTCCATTATAATCCTTACCAGATACGAGTATATTCACGTTTGAATACTTGAACAATTTACTTCAGAGAGATTACAATCACGAATATGTGTTCTCAATATCGCTTTGAGGTGAACGAGACATGCAAACTAAACATTTCAATGCTGTGTTTGAAACGCAAAATAATTACAATATTTCATTGCTGCATCTGTAATGGCAGTTTGAATACATGAATAGTTCACCGAACTTTGCTTGTGTAGGCAAATTTCAGCTAAGAATGTGGTCATTCTTAGAAAAAAATGTGCTCCAGATTTTTACGGGCACGAGCAACGATGTTTGACACAAAATTGTTAGCCTCTCTGATTTATATATCAACTGATCGCGAGCCAATAAGCAATTAGTGGTGATGGTAACAATTCTCTATGCATTTCAAAACTGATCAAGTATTGTTCACTATATATACAGGCAACTATTGACGCCTCTCCCCCTAGATTTTTGGGCCTCAATGACTCAAAATAATTGAGGACATTCCTAAAAATTTCCTCCTAGAATAAATTGATATACGAGGCCTCTTAGAAGTACATGGAGCTCCACAATAAAACAGGTTGACATGCATTTTTCAAAATTGGCTCAAAAATACTTGATAAACTCCACACTTAGTCTGTTCCCTGCAGAATAGTGAAGCCAGAGTCATTATTTTGTTACAGTCTGGGTAAGGGAATTCTCGAGCCAGTGAAATGTCATGTTACTGTCATGTGGGCTTCACAATTTTACTCTTGCTGAATAAAAGATTTGAAACACTAATGTTTTTTAATGAGAGTATCCTTCTTGCCCGAAAAAAAAGTTGTAAATAGTAAAGGGAAATTAGAAATAAGAATTACTCAAGAGAGTAAATACACATATATTGGAACGATGAATTATTTGACAAAATGTGTTAACGATTACTTGATATTTTCTTTAGAGTAATCATCTCCGTTTAAAAGCCGGCAGTCATAAAATATAAATAATTTTTTTTAAATACTAGCAATAGAGATCGGTTTTGAGTGGTAAACTTTCAGTCTCTGCAATCGGAAGCAGCGAAAAGCTTCCCTCAGTTTCAGTCGGCCTCCGGACGCGGCGGTGAGAGGTTGTGAGGTGCAGAGCGGCGCTGCTCTGGTACAACGCGAGGCGCTCAGACTTGTGTCATGAATGTGTTCTCGCTGGGTTCAGAGACAAAGTTTAATTATTAATAAGAATTTTGCGGACCAATTAATTTGATCTTGCTCATGTGTATTAGGAGTTTAGCAGCAAAAGCAATCAAATTTGCAAATAAAATTGATATATTAGGCTTCTACAATATTCTGACAAAGAAAACACACTTTCGGAGAACAAATAATTCAGATTTTCGTGACTATAGTTAGAACGACCAATCTATCTGGCTAAAAATCGCTAAACTTATTATAATAAGCAATGCAATTTTTCCCCAGTGGTAGTGAAACATGAGTAGCGAAAATACAATTATATCTTGGTCGAATTCCGCTTAATGAAATTAATTGTTTTTCAATCATCTTAATTGTTCATAAAAATACGTGACAGTGTTCGAAAATTACATTTTTTCATCCATTTAAACCGAATTACTGTCATCACGGATGAAAAAAGCTGCCAATCCAATGTAAATTTGAGAATAGAAGAACTTCTCGAACCAAAGGAACCGATGAGCGTAAGGGAAAATAAAACATATTGCAAATAAGCCAGGATTTAGGTGATACATGGCAAAAAATTTCAATGTCTCAGAAATTTGCGTAGTGAAAAGATAAGGATGATAAAAAACTCTCAAATTTTGATGATGCCGATCGCTACAAAAAAAAGTGATCAAGGGGAATAGGCGAAGTAATATATCTTCGTACATGAATAACGGAGAACAAAAATTTGAAAGAATAAACATTGAAAATTTTGATAACATCAATCACCGTTTTTTTTATAGAATCCCAAAAATTACGATTGAAGTCCACGACATAAATTTGATGCCGTGAAATTTACATTTTTTCTATTTATTCTATAAAAATGTCTACTAATGATGTTGATATTAAATTTTGAACATCATTCACCTTTATTGATTAACGTGATTGACTTTTCCACGGCAATTTTCAAATTCACTGAAATATGAATTTCAGTGAATTCTAGAATTTAATTACTGAATTAGAGTTTCAGTAAATTTAGAATTTCATTACAGGACAGCTTCTGATATGTAGTCCTAGACACTTTGAATTCGTTTCGCACGTGACTAAAAATTGCTGCTGTTGATTTTTTAGCCACATTTCAGTAAGAATGCTTTGGTTTGTAAGCACCTTCAGTTCTAGTTTCGCTCAGCTCATTTAAGCTTGAGAACTTGGTTAATGCTAAGCAGAACCGCTTAGCATCCACTTGCAAGCATATTCAGAGCCGATTGTTATAATATAAAATAATTTCATCATCCATAATCAAGTATCAATCAACCCCATCTACAGTCATCCAATTATTTGCGAGTTATTGAAAGTTTAAATTTACCTCTTTTAGAACGCAATTATTGGCACACATGTGAGTTAAAGTATAAAATCGAGTGATGTTAGGTCATTACAAAGGTTAAAGATATTTCTTTTACCACTGAAACTGCCATGAACAAAGATAAGTTTTCAGAATTCCTTCCATCAACCTTCAAAACGGAAGTAGATAGTTAAGATTCCATGGACGCAGTTCCAATACTCGCATCGCTGGAGGCTAACAATAGATCGGACCAACATTATAATATTTTATTTTAGAACTGAGTCCTTGAAACCAGAAAATAAATAAGCCAATAAATTACAGCCGCTGAAATACTATCATGAGGCTTCAAGATGGTATGTAGTAAGGCAGTAATTATATAGTATGGACGTAGTAATTTATTTATGCCAGGAGGTTAACCGAATAGATTAATTATCATCGACTAGATCTTGATTGGCCAGCGCCCAAAACAAAGAGCACTCCAGCCGCATCTATTGTATCGTTCAAGTCAATTGCTTCGATTAAATTGGTCATACCCATTCGAGAACAAAATATGCATTGCAGCTTGTGTTCATTTATCTTTCATTTGATAGATTTAGAATTAAAACGGCAATCAGCCATTCATGTTCGTGACTTTACTATAACAAATATCGCTGGATCTTGCTTGCTTCAGGTGTTATGGAATAGGATTTCTAATAGTCATTTTAATTTTCCTAATTACTTCTAGAAAATACGACTAGAAACAATTTAATTCAGATTGGTTCTTTTCATTGCGGTAGCCTGAAAAAATGTAGTCAAACCTCCATGCTAAAGATCGTTGCTGCTAATGTAACTTGAGCATCGCTATAGTTGCGTTCATAATGTACACAAATATTCCTTTACCGTGGGATGTCTCGAAATATCGTGATCAGAGTCCTATTCTCTGGGGCAGCACGGTCCCGTCGATGCAATCGACCAGCTTAATAATTCGTGCCATTGTACTTTACAAGACAAGTCGACCATTTATTATGCTATTCAGGAAGAAGCCATGCGTGACCCTCCGCATTAAAATTCTTTTTTGGTATACCACTTCTCAGCTTGAGTTTTGGCCAACGACTTAAACGGTTATAGTGTTTGCTAGCGGTTTACATCGTTATGAATAAGTTTTTTCACCATGAGACGTGGTAAGAAACGAAACCAAATTTGGCAAATTCATTGTTCGTGAAAAATATTGGGTAGTAAAACCCTTTCGTGATATTTCTTACTAAGATTTCTTAGCGATTAACCCGAGGAATTTGACATCCATCAATATAATGTTTAAAATATTCGTTTTCTGAGGTGAGTCTCAAATTAAGTTAAGTTAAGTCTCGTAATTCCTGTTCATGATTATGTTAATGTTTCACAGGTGTCAGCAGATGCCAAATGCACACACATGCTGATTGAAGCTACAATTTTGAGTTATTTTCTGCGGTAAAAATTTACATGGCAAATTTTTCACTCTAGTCTTGGTTGCTTCTTGAGGTTCATTTGTTCGAACAGTAGTAAATAGTGAAGTTCCGATCCTGACTACGAAAAACCTTAACACAAAAAGTGAAACTTCCCGATTTTGAAATGAGGTGAGTATTTTATTGAAAACCACACGAACTGAGAGTGTTGGTTCTGACTTTGTATGGTAAGAATGTTCATCAAAAGTCCTTTTGGCTTAATTGTTTTTTTTTAGGTAAAAATAGATTGTTGGCACTTGAAATGACATTTATATGAATTATTTCATGTCAAGTATAAT
Organism: Hyalella azteca; assembly: GCF_000764305.2. Classification (NCBI taxonomy): domain Eukaryota; kingdom Metazoa; phylum Arthropoda; class Malacostraca; order Amphipoda; family Hyalellidae; genus Hyalella; species Hyalella azteca. Next base: position 48,536 of record NW_025942244.1, read on the forward strand.
TTTAAAATGTATTCAGCAATTTAGTCAGATGACCTCACAACATTCATCAGTGTCCAAATTACGAGTAAGTTGGGCCATTTTCATTCTGGACTTCATTCTGGACTTTATTAAAACTTCTAATGCGGGCTATTGAATTTTCTGCTCAGTTGTGCCGGGTGCGACGTTTGTAGAGACGGCCGCCCTGCTGAGTTGCGTTTTACTGCGTCTCATTAGAAGTCAGGGCAGCTCGCGCCCATTCAACTCTTAGAACGCCTTGATAATTGACTCGGAAGGATAAGGCTTTAACGGCTGCCAAATTTTATGCATTTGCATTTGGTCAAACTTTATGCACATGAAATTATTATAGTGTTTTTTATCGATTCATAACCAATTTGAAACTTAATCAATATTTCGTTATTGTTCCACGTATAGGTTATTTATGGCAATACATTCCAGTTTGCGAGAAGCTTGTGCCTTCATTTGATATTTAAATTGTGGTTCAGTGGGGAAGGGATTACTATGGAGCTTATAATTTTCTGCACATAACTGTAGTAATTAGAAATTTAGACGAACAACATTGAAAAAAATTATCTGTACGTCGAACATCACGTCTGTTGCCAACAATGACAGGTTCTTCTAACGTCGTAGTTCCCGTGACGCAGCGTGTGAGCAAACTTTCTCCTTATATTCAGATCGCCGCGTTTTTCGTATCGTCAACGTTGGACTTGATCTAGTGGCTCCAAGCATCCATCCAATTTTCTGACTCCAATTTGGCGGAATTGATTTTTCGTCTATTTTTTTCGTCCTTTCCCAGCGCACGCCACGCTACGAAAAACTTAAGAGGGTAATTTTTTTCCTGATCGAAAATTAGGTCTTTAAAGCGAGACAAAATTCATGTGAAACTTGCGACTTTTCATGTTAGCAAAACGTGTCTTAATTTACGACTAAAGCAAAAAATAAAAAATTTGTTGTATCAAAGTGAAAAATTATGATATATTGCAGTCGTCAAGAAAAAAGAATACGTTAGATTGGTTAAAAATCGTAGAAAAATCTAACTTGAAGGTCGAAACGAGGTTTAATAAAAAATGTACCAATTTAGATAAACACTTTCATTTTTTGGAAAACATCAAAGAAATTCTAGAAGGTCGCAAAATTCGAAGCTGTCAAGTTTAATAATTAACATTCAGTTCATCCGGGGATATTTTATTGAAATTTAAAAAGAGCACGAGTAGACATACACTGGGTTGATCTGGAAATATATTTTAGCTAGTAGAATGAATTCGAAAGGGCAATTAATTACCTTGCTAAATTCATTTTGCTTCTGTAATTCAACTCACATTACACATCCAATTAAATCACTAATCTTCCTAAGCAATAAAAGATAATGCAAGATTACTATCGCTTTTATCTGAGTAAAACTGAAGTCATAATCATAGTTTACGTCAAATTTGCTCGATTCAAAAGGGAGTTCTTTTCCACATTCACAAAAAAGACTACAGTGGAAGACTAGTATTTTTTACGAGGAAGAATAGTATTTTTCACAAGGAAGACTAAAATTTTTCACAAAGCAGACTAGTTTTTTCACATGGGAGACTAGTATTTTTCAAAAGGAAGATTAGTTTTTTCACAAGTAAGACTAGTAAATTTCACAAGCAAGGCTAGTATTTCCCACAATGAAGACTAGTATTTTTCACAAGCAAGACTCGCATTTTTCACAAGGAAGACCAGTATTTTTCACAAGCAAGACTAGCATTTTTCCCAAGCAGGACTATCATCTTATTCACCAAGCAAAGGCCTTATCGGACGAAGAGCGCCACGATGATTGGAGTGAGGCTAAGGAATTAGGCAAGTTCGAGTCGTGTTAATCAAGAAACTCGGTTGCTGTTTGCCCAGGTCGTGTAATTTTCTTGTTAGCTGCGAGATCGAGTAGAGAATTGCCTAACTTGAGTCGCAAGGCTGATCACTGACACAATTATTCGTGATACGTGAGGAAATGAAATGCCTTCAGTACTCAATATACACGAAGTACAAGTCACCTGCCTCACTGTTATAAGTGTCTGACAAGTTTCGAGAAAGAATTTTTTCGAAAATTTATCTACAAATTTCTAAATGACATACTATTAGCATACATATTTTCATATTGATTTGGTCATTTATGGTTTGTATGCTTATTATTTACATTCAATAATTATAAAGCCGTAATTATGGTATTGGATAAGAAATATATTTATGGAAGTGTACTAGTTAATCAACTCATTTTGTATGAATTGAAAACAACATGATTTTTCCGAACGCTGCATTGAAATAGCATTGGAAATAATCAAGTCCAAAGAGTATCGAATGGACAGAATGCTAAATTTTTAATATAACAATGGTTACATATTATACATTTTTTCTTGCAGAACAATTCAAACATCGGACGAAGAATCGCTTGATTTATTCAAATGTGTACAAACTCAGAATAGGAAGCTAGTATTCAAATTTGGGACGAAAAAAACATTGTCATTACATATATCATGATAGAAGTTTTGCCTAAATATTTACGTTTTTTCCTTCCATATGTAAGAAAAAAATATAAAAAATTTGAGCCCATGGCTGCCTCCAACTATTAAGCTGCTCCTTTTATACTCTCGCCATCATATCGACGTTCAGAGATGAGAGGTAGCAAATAATTATGTTCAAAACTTTAAAAAAAATACCTGCTAGTAAATAGACTGGTAGAAACAAGCCTTCCCACTTTGGTTGGATGGATCATAAGCAACCTCCAGTCTCTACGGTTTAAGTCTAGTTTGCATATTACACCGATGAATTTCGAGCGAAAAATCCTTCCAAGTCATGAGATACTCAAATGTTGAGTAAACATTCCGTAGACTTATTGCCCTACAAACATCGCCTCTTAAAACTCATTCAAAATGGTCCGCCGCAGTTCTCGCTAGTAGAAAAGTTTATAAGTAAGTGCAATGAATTATAAGTCGACAGAGAATAACTTGGGGTGGACAGCACAAATGTTGGTGCAGTGAGATGAAGAGAAAAGTGGGTGATGAAACATGAAAATAATAGATGCCTGGTAATGAAAAAGAGAAAAGTAGCAAGCGCCGTAGATAGAGATTTGCATTGTACTTAAACTAAATAGGATTAATTTTTTGGAACCTGGGCATAGACGCTCATTAGTAGGGGATAAGCTGCTTTTTTAGTTTAATCTTGTTTTAGCATATGTATTACGAAAGACAGAATCATAAGAGGTGTAGGCAAATACAATTGAGTAACATGTCATATAACCAAACATTTAAACATTAAATTACAACAATAATCTAAGAATATCTCTATTGAATTTTTCCAACACACAAACAAATTTGCAGCAGTGCTATTTCGTATCATTCGCATTCTTTTCGTGACTCCAACACGTGCCGATGACTTGCACAATATCAAATTGACAGAAGAAAAAAGTCGTGAATATTGACAGAAGCCTCATTGAGGATATTTGTTTCCTCTCAGCTCGCCGCTTCCGAACAGAGTCTTTGAAGGTCTCAGGCAGCATGGCTGCAGGCCAGCTTCTCTTTCAATTCTGCTTGACATTTTAATAAATTCCAAAGGCCGTGAAACTTGCTACAAAATGGTCACCATGTTTGAATATTTATTGTAAAATACCAGGGTTGAGTAATAAATAATTGATCTCTTTGGGTACAATTTTATTCCAGCAAACCTAAGATATAGCTTAAAAATGTTAAATTTTTTGTGCTTTCCTTCTGCTAGTGATCTTGCGTAACATACAACACGATTTTTGACCAGGTTTATATGTACAATCTGAACGCCAAGCGAAAAAGATACTGAAGTCCTATTTAAGTCCTAATGTGAAGCCCAAATCCGCACAATAATTTCAAATTCAGAGGTCTCATAACTATTGTAAACATGGTGAAGAAACATGTTAAATGCCCGATTTCCAGTTCGAGTTTTGGTGTTGACGATTACGGTGATTTCAAAAATCTTATGTTCTGCACTCAATCCAATCCACGCACACACACACCGGTATAACATCAGACTTCTGAAGTTTAAATAACGTTGATTAAACGTTTTTCAACGAAAACAAATCGTAATCAGAGTTGGTTAAACGTCATTTAGCTGAGGGATCAATCTTAGAATTTTCTACGATAGAAGAATGTTAGCATGGGCAATGGAATTCATTGACAACAAATGTATATGATTTTCAAAAATGCCAAATTTGAACCTCGTACTATCAGCATGCTCAGAGGTGAAGTTCCAGCTGATATTACGGGCGTAGTAATGACATAATCCAAACTTTATTTATCTGGCAAATGATATACAATCTTGTCTGTACCTAACATAAACTACTGGCATAGCATTATTATATGATACTCTGTTGCTAGTCGTTAATTGTGCTTATCATTAAGTCTCAAGATTCCATTGCATTTGGCAAATAATTTCTATTCTTGCAAAACCTGAACTGAACTGTGATGTCACATGAAAGTCACTCAGTAAACCACCGCTATTAATATGAATAATGACGGAACCTCAGCCGAAATGATTCTATGTGAATCGATAATTTTTTTTTACAGCATTTGTGACTAGACGGGCATTTTAGAAATTCCCTGACAATTGTAGAGTTTTTATATGACATCATAAAATTTCAGATAGCAAATAAATAAAAAAATGATACATTGATCTTATAAAATACTTCTTGGAAATTACGTTTACTGAAATTATACATACGTTTTTTATTTCAGCTTTGGAAAACATAAGTCAATTGGAAAATAAGTTTAGTAGCAAGGTTAAAAACATTAGGAATCCTTTTAAGAAGATTTTCTTAGCAGCATTGAACTATTTTTCCTGGCAAAAATACAGGCGTTTTTTTCTTCTGGGAATCAGGACAGCAATAAAGCAGTAAACATGGCGCCTGGGGTTTTCGGTCGGCTGCGCTCTGTTTGCTGCTCAGCGAATATTTCGGTGTTCTTGTTAAGCTTCGATGTTTTCTGGTGACCCACAGCCTTCAGTGATTAATTTTTGGCATGGAAAAGACATAAGGTAAATCTCTGTCAGTTGTGTGGAAATCAAATAAGCTGCATAATAAAAGTTCGAAAATTGATTATATTATCCTATATATTTGCGCAATCAAATCTATCATCTAAATTACTTAATTTATAACTAATCAAATTTATCCTAAAAATTAGCGAACTTATGAGATACAGGTAAGCATTGAATATCTCTTCACGCGAGCAAAGTCCTTTCCAGCGTTCAACACCCCATATTAGTACTATAACCGTGCAACTAAATGGCGCCAGCGCATGTAATGCCAATAAAGCCTTCATTTCAAGTTTCTTCATTTCCAGATATTTTCATTGAGCGTTAGAAGCTCTTCCGCAAAGCCCAAAGTTCAGAAAACGAGATGAAAAGTTCATTTCCGTTCATGATCAAGAAAAAAACCCGAGAGAATTTATGAAGAAAGAATCTCAACACTGCAATCCAATTTCATTTCGGTACTGCGGCTTGAGTTAAAACTTTCTTCATTTTTACCTCATTTATCCAGACGGATGTGAAGAAGATGGAGCGGCTCAGAAGCAACGCAATGCGCGGTGATACGAGAAGCGTCTACTCTCAATTTCGCTGTTTTTGCAGCGAGAGATGTGTGTGCGTATAGCACCTAGAAAACGTTGCAGAATTTACATCTACTTTTATTGTTAACGCAAATCGTCTCATAGTCCGTCCAGATAACAGATAACATTTTGAGAAGTGCTAAAAAGTTTGAGATCCCATGGTGGTGGATAATTATCAGGCTGATCTAAAATTTCCCGATTCTGTAAAAAATTAATAATATACCGTTGAGTGAAAACGAGTTGTTCAGTTTAAATGCAGTACGTTGAACCAAAATAGGTTGATGATACACGCTGCTTACTTTGTTTTGGTATTTTCATAAACTAATAATGAATCGATGGTATTACAAAATGTAAAATGGCTTAGCAAACTTACCTTTTTGATTAGGCCTAAAAACGACAAATCGCAAATCATTGAAAACATTTTATGTTTTCGAAAATGACTGGAGTAAATTCCGAGAAGATAGCTTAGAAATTATAGAATACGAGGATAGTAGATGCTATGCAAGGAAGAATAGAAGTGATTCCCTGTGGCCATGCCAATAACCGATTGCATGACTGACGCACATTACCTTGCATTTTGGCTTAAGCTTTGCCGGGCGAGCAATCCTATTATTAATTATTCAAGCTCATTGGATTATCTTGCACAGAATATTTTCCGATCTCCTATGGTTAGAAAGATTTAACGTGGCATGATTTTCGTGCACGGGAACGCACACTCGGATTTCAACAGTGAAGAAAATTCAACAGTGAGTGCTGCACATTTCTGAAAGCCCCCTTGTTACGCATATGAATCGTAACGGGAGATGCAAAAATCGTTCAGTGAGGTTCTGCGCATTGTATTCATGAATGTCCATTAACACGATTTATGAGCAATTAAAATTAAATACATTTTAGCGCTCACTGGTAACGAAAGAGTTGCATAAATACGAGCTGTGAGTAGCTAAATATTACCTCCCAAGTTTCGGTAACCAAGCAAGAGGCAGTCGATCAGGTAGGAGTTAAAGAGCTATGGAGCGCAACCAAATTCGCACTTCGGTACTTTGGGCTGAGATGTATTTTTTTCAACGATGAATTATATATTAATTAAAATCTTCACGCCGCATCTCCACCAGCTGAAGAAACATTCAATGTAGGGCAAAAAACAATAAAATTAGACCTAAGACATTTTCAAAGGTAACATCTCAACCCGTTTCCGCCATGATAGCGAGCTGAAGCACAGCCGCTCCTCCTCGGGCCTCTCCCCCAAAAGCCGAGATAAGGTCCCTAGGAAGTAAATGATGTGCGACGTAGAAATTTCCTGCCTGACCTTCGGTATTTTTTAGAATTAATGAATGCCATCAACTGAAAACGATGGTCTTGGCAATTATTAGCGGAATTGCGATGACAAAATTACGCGTGAAAAATTGCTTGAAAGTACATTGTCCTCTCCTTAAAAAGCTTTAGTTGTTCATATACAAACAATTGTATTAAATTGGAGTTGGAGGAACAGTTCCGCTGGAAGGTTTGAATAAATTAATTTTGATCAAATCAATTGAATTTGATCTCGATTGTCTGTTCAACAAAAAAAATTATGGATCTGAATTTGTGTCGGAATTAGAATCTCCAATGCAGTATTGCTTGCCTGTCCGCTGTTCGTAGCTAAATTGTCTGTTGGTTTCTGCTGCTTTTCTATGATATAACTCTAAGAAATAAAGCTGAAATAATTACATTACTAATTTATGAGAAGTAGGGCGTATTAAGAAAGGATTTGCATAATCTTGCAACGCAATTTCTTGACTATGTATAATACAGATCTGTAGAAAGATTTTCCGTCTAGTTGAACTTGGTTACTATAACACAATATGTTGAGAATTTTTGATGCTCTGCTCATTGAAACTAGCGTTGAATGCTTTTTAGGCCAAACAAAATTTTCATAGTTTTACTTGTAAATAATAATGCACGTTCATGATAGACTCGTCATTCACTGAATGGCGCAGCCAGCAACACATTCTTCAGAAATTAATTGCTTGTTTCCGGAGGACCTTCACTGCAGTTAATTGCTATCACCTGCCGGAAGAGCGTTTAAAGTGCAAAGCCATTAAATTTATTCGTATTTTCAGTTGATTTTCGTGGAACTTCATATACGAGTCCAGGGAAAATCTTGGTGCCTGGAAATTCAATCGTCCTTTGTGATTTTCAAGGCAACTAAACGGGAATAAATGGCGTTCTGATGTCAAATTCATATACGCTGGGCTCCAGTTTTGGTAGTACGTAGCGACGAAAGGAGTATAGAATACGGGCTCACTGTTGCAGAGGACGGAACTACGTAATAGCAGCAATGAAAAAAAGGCACTTGACGAAGAATTGCCCAGAGATCATAAACTAAATTAGCGAATAAAACGGATACGCGAGAGTAATGGTCTTGTGTAGTTAGCAGAGCTTATCAAGCCATGAAGCCTTATTACTGAGAAAAAGAGATTAATTCAGGAACAAATTACAATCTCTCACGACTGCTGCTCATGACAATATATCACTTGTCAATTCCCATCAAAATTCGAAAACAAAGTGAAAAAATTGTTCTAAACAATTGAAAGATGATATATTCTTGTGTATTTTTTCGTTTGATTTGGTTGTAATAGAGAATTTATTAAGATAAAAAATCGCTAGCAACTATCATCATATAACATGACTGTAAAAATTAATTGAGGCAGAAGACCGGGATATCAGGAGCGTGTCGTTTATAACTGTTAAAGCAAATTTTGTATAGTCGAGTTTTAGTACGCTGAAATTACCAGGCCGCATTCCAACAGATTGCACCACCGTTAAAAGCTGTCGTCATAAATTAGATTTTATTTCTGTACGCGATGAGAGTCCAGGTCGTTATTCCTCACTAATTTACGACCTGAGTTTCTTCCTTCGGGAATTCCAAGACTCATCTACCAACGCGCCATAGATTAGCACATTGATTTATTGGCCGAAGAAATAGAGCAAAGATCGACCGCCACACGAAGGTTCCTCATTCAGTTCGTATTTCTAGACACCAAAAAAGATGCTGGATCCCTATTGTTCTGGGCTGTCTCGAATGAAACTTCGAATACAATATAAGTACTGGAAAAATACGTAACGTCCTCGTATCAATTTAAAAAGTTAGAAATTGGTTTTCAAGTAATGAGAAATAAAACGGATACACGGAAATTACCACTCACTTTTTGTTTGAGACCTTCAACATACATACCGACACCTATTTAGGCTGTTAATAACTTCTATCCTACAGGTATAAAACTATTAGGGTAAAAAAGACTCAAGGTATGCCCACACATGAAGTGAATTTTGAATTATGAATTTTGAATTATAGCCAGTCTTGAAGTGAATTTTTTTTCTACCAGGAGACTGGTTGCTATGCTGAAAGCACTACTGACACTGTGTTCGCTGAGCATGGCGTTGGGAGGCACTGGTCTCTACATGGGGCCGTACTTCAGAGACCCGCAGCCTCTGAACTTCACGGTGCATAAGAATAGCGCTGCCTACTTGCCCTGTGAAGTGCGACAGCTCGGCGACAAGAAAGTAAGCCCTCTAGCATGCAGTCGGGAGCTTCAAACACGAGACGTGTAGTAGTCTTAGATCTTACCCGTTCTTCTTAAATCAAAGCACTGAATATTTAGAATCTTGCAACTACAAAGAATGTCTGATATTTCAAAATTTTAAAATATCATTGGAATAAACGTTTCGAGTGCCAAACTATTGGGAAGGTGATAGGAAATATACTTACGCAACAAAATTTAGAATTTGAGTTGGCTTCTGTAGGTCCGGAATGATTCTAAACATTAAACTAGTTTATTCCCGTAAACAATCACTATCGGAAATAACGATACCATTCATACCTATATAAAATATATACAAATTTGTTTTCCTATTAGATAAAATGCATGCCTGATATTCAAGAAAATTTATCTGAGAATGATTTAGGATCAATGATTTTAAATTATTCAGCAACTGAAACTTTTTGAGATTGAGAGTAAGCGGCGCGGTAATTGATTAAAGACGAAGGCCCTTAAAAATTATACGGCCTCCAAAAGTGGTCGCGACAATAAAACTTTTATTATATTAGAATATGAAACTCTGCTATGAATTTTTCTTGCAAAATATTTGCCTAAGACGATAAGTGCATTATAAGCTTCTATTATGAAGTTAAAAAACTCTAACCGTGGAAAGTTATAATATGTTTAAATTTAGGAGCAGGAGGCTTTGCAAGAAAATCCTTAATATTTTAGTGAAAAAAAAATCAATTTCCATAAAATTATTTTGATTTCTTGGCATTTACTTTGATTTTAAATTGTTATGTCACAACATTAAATAGGTAACATCGAAGGACTCCTCTTTTGTTCGTTACGGATTTCACTTACTGTTAATTGAATTTTAAACATATCACACAGTTTTATAATTGTTTTTCGTAGTACACGGCAGTCGTTGTTAATACTATCTTAAAGAAAGCGATGATGTAATCAACGTATGAATGCTCAAAGCAATGTAAATGAACAATATATGTTATTATCAGTTCAATCTAATTGGTTGTCATTAGTTAATTGCTTGCTCAATCGTAACACAACGAATTAAGAAAAATATTGGGCCCCTTTCCTCATGATTAGCATCATATCAAAATAATGTTCGGAAAATCATATATGTTTTAAAATTATTTATAGAAAGTATTTTGTATTGCCTGCTTTCCAACAACGTGTTCAAGCTGGCACAGAGAAAAGCTTTTACAGCTCCAACACAAATAAAAAGATACTTCAAATTGGACAACCAGCGAGGTTAACTTCAGAAGTTTGTTATAAACGACGTAATTTGAGCCGCAAAATATAAATCCGTTGGAAATGGTCGTTAAGACTATACGCTAAATTGATTCGGGATCGCAAAAGTCCTTGGCCAGCTCGGGGAACGGAAACGTTGCTGTGCAAATTCGGGCCATTTGTGATGCAAGTTCGAATGTCGTCCGAAACACGTTATCGACACGTCATTGTTGAAGCCCCATGCGGTTATCTTGCGAAATGGGAAAAACATGCGCATTTTGATACGGTTAAACTGCAGAGGGAAATAATCCCGAGCAAAAAGAATCTAAGAAGGTCTGTTAGGAGTAAATGATGAACACGCATTCTATTGTTTTAAATTTCCGCTTCTATAACAAAGAATTTGAAATGCATTGAGTAAAACTTTTGATCTAATAGAATTCTAGTGGAATTAATAAATGGTTATGTAAAATATTCTTTCTAACCTCATCTTGGGACCTCTTCCTTCGCAGGTATCATGGGTTAGAGCGAAAAAAGAAGACTCTGACATCCTGACGGTTGGTCAGTACACGTTTGTCAACGACGAACGGTTTTCTGTATTCAAATCTGACGACACTTGGACGCTCGTCATCAAATATGTCCAAGCGCGAGACTCAGGCGTTTACGAGTGTCAAATCAGCACAGAGCCTAAAATGGCCCTGCGCTTCCGCCTCAACGTAATTGGTATGTTTTATGGATGAAAGCTATTGATTTTATAAATGTCGTTTAGATTTTTAAAGTTGCATTGCACGTGTCTGTTTACTAAGTTTAGAAGAATATTTCTGCATTACATTTATTTCTCTTCCTGCATGTTGGAAAAAATTTTAATCCTCATGTTTTACAAGTAATAGTAGTAGTGGTAGTAGTAGTAGTAGTAGTAGTAGTAGTAGTAGTAGAAGGTTTGCTAGCGCTTCAGATAGCTATTTCGCGCAGGGAACTCTCATCAGCTCTCACTATGAATTATTATTTCGAACTCTGATTTGTCTTCATTCATTCTCTATTCGTGTCAAACTAAAAAAACAGTCTTTTTTATAATTATATCACCTTGTCTTATAATTGTCGACGTCGTAACACTTTCATGGTGATTTTTAGTGCAACACGAGCTGCGAACCGAATCTATTCTGCAATCGCTTCTGAAATCTATTTATTGTGAATATCAGAAAACCGAATATCAAAAGTAATTTAATTAATAATTTAATCTTAGATTCAATTTTATTCTAATACTTGAATCTCAGTCCCGCAAGTTGAGATTACGGGCGAGGCTGAAAAATACGTGAGGAAAGGTTCGACTGCGAAGCTGGAATGCCGAGTGTCCTCGACCGTGGAGCTCCCCGACTACATCTTCTGGTACCGCGCTGGGCAGCGGCTGCTGGAGTACGATGAACCTCGCATGTCCATCAGCGTGTCCAGGGCCAGCGGCGACAAGGACAAGAGCGGCGAGATGAGCGTCACGTCAGTCCTGGTGATCTTCCGCGCACATCTTGAAGACGCTGGCAACTACACCTGCTTGCCTTCTAACCTCCCAAACTCTACCATCCGCCTCCATGTGCTGGACGGTGAGTCCGGCCTGCTGAAGCTTTGGCTTGAATACAATATCGATTTATGGGTTACAATAAGCTAATACCATGGTAAAATTAAATTTAACTGCTAGAAATGAGTTAGTTTGATATTTTTGTACTTATCAAACATTTTTATTATAAAATCTAAGAGTATTGACTGGATCCTGATTTTCATTAGAGCTTCACAAAATCTTCAGAAATGCGTCAGTTCAATTTTTTTCAAGATAAAGAACCCATAGCATTGAACAGTTTGTAAAATAGTATTTATATTTTGATAACTCCTACGATGCACTGAAACCAAAAGACGATACTGCAGTTAATCTGTGGATCACAAAAGGTAGGTGTACAAACACGATATCCATTAGTGCGCGAGCCATTGCATCGATTGAAGGCACCTTCTCAAACAAGATATCCAAAGACATCGCGAGACTCAAAATAAATTCGCGTGGAAGAATAAACAGGTAACCTTGGTATTGCAGGAGAGCATCCAGCGGCGATGCAGACGGGCAGCGCCAGCGTTCTGCCCTTGCAGCCATCATCGTTGCTGCTGGCCACCATCCTCGTGATGACGTTGTCGGCAGGATGCACGTGCGATAGCTCCTTGGGGCGGAGAGTAGGTGTTGTGCAAGCTCATCAACCAAGAAAATCGAATTCAATTTTAACAAGGATGTGTCTTCGAGTACAGAGTCTTGGCCGAACGTTTTGGCTTTCGAAGATATATAAAAAATTCGTGTCAGAGAAGGTGCGGCCATCTTACAAAGTGGCCTATGATTTTTCAGAAATGTCTTCACCGTTAACAGGTATTATTGCTACAATGCCACAGATTCAAGGAGAACAGGAGCTAAATTTCTCCAATTCTTTAAACAAAAATATAAGCCAGAATGAAGGTGTCGTTGTTCTCGCCTCTGCAAGCTCCACGGAACGTTGCAACTGCGATAACTTGTGAAAAGGACCGTTTGTTGGAAATTTCTGTGTCTGTAGTTTTTGCCAGGTTAGTGATTATGGATTAAGATATTCTTATCGATGTGTTGTACAGAATTGCACTAAATTAAATGAACCGTATTAGTACACATTGATGGATATTGTTATAGAGGATCATGATTAACATTTACAAGGAATTCAAGAGAGCTCTATATCCGATCGATCGAAAGATCAACATTGAGGCGGTGATTTATGTAAATTGTAATCTGTTAATCAGATAACTTGTGGGTTATCTGTTAATCAGATAACTTGTGGGTTATCTGTTAATCAGATAACTTGTGGGTTATCTGTTAATCAGATAACCCACACGCAACAATTTATATTTTAAATTAGAGTTTGTCCCACAAACTGTGCAGCTTCTTACCCTATGCCCTGATTTTCTAGTCACGCTTCTAATCCTAAGAACGAATTGCTGTGATATTGTGTATATCATTCCATTGGAGTTTGTTGAACGTCCAAATTACGTCATAAATTAACTTGGCAAGTGAATCCGCATCATGTAAAAGATAAATATACTTGTTAAAATTATAAATAATTTATTATTTACGTATAGTTTTTACGGATTAAATTTTCGCTGTCAAGGAAATTTTACCATTAACGCAGCGATGTTCAGAGAATTCAGTCAATTTGCTGATTTTCATCCGCAGATATGCAAGCGGGAAGAATTAGAAACATGAAAGAATTAAATAAACATCGTGATGATTTCCGTGTAAACCTATTCAGCGGTTTTTAGAAAATGTACAGCTAATTTTGAGCAGAGAAGTTTTAAAATAATTCGTTTGGCGATCGGCGATGCTTTGTGAGTTCCATCTGTTTTATTTGTCAGTAAATCGTGGCCTTGATTGACACCACGAGAGGCCAACAAACAAAGCCAATCATCGCGGCTAAATTAAGTTTGTGAACTTCACCTTTGATGTGAGAATATTTTATCACTTCTGTTGGAAATGCCCAATTAGTGACAATTCAGTCAAACAAAATTGGTCATGCATCCGAGGTTTTGGACAAGAAACTTGATACTCTTTATTTCAATAGAATTATTTAGAGTTTTTCCTGACCAGTTTTGGGAAAAAGACAGTCTTTTAGAAGAATAGACTTAGACAAAGACTTTAGAGGCAACATAGTTGAGCAGGGATATGACAAAAAATAGAAGGTCAGTACGGCGAAAATTATAATTTCAATTATGAGAATTGAAATGGTAAAACATCGGGTGCAATTAAAGGGATGTCGATATCGAAGTAAACGAAATTTCTAAAAGATTTATGAGTCCTTTATAGATGAAGTATATGGAGGTTGAACTTTGATTTTTTTCAATCATCGCCATTGCAGGTTTTAAGTTCCTTCACGGCCAAACAAAAATCTCTACATTAATTTATTCCTCGAGTCAATGGAAAAAGTGAAAAATGTCCTGTCACTACTTTTTGAACTAATATTTTATTAAATACTTCAAAATTTAGTGCCCATTTACTCTCGTATGATCAATCAGAGAATTATGAGGAAATATTGGCGTGTTCTCCGCTGCTCGGTGTACAGAAATTACTGAATATTTTTATCGAAATTCCATTTAAACTCCAAGCATATACATGTATGTGTGTGTACATTATCTTAGATTTATGTTACATATTACATGGCTGCAGTGTTTCTCTAACCTAACTTAGAAAAACTATCAGAACTAAAGATCTTCTAGAGATGTATTGAGTCTTGATTATGCAATGACGGTCAGGCGAATGTCACATAAAAACTAGAATTATTCAACTATCGCGATAATTATATGTGTAATTAGACTCTTAGAACAAACGCAGTAATGACTGTCATCTGAACGCGGCGCAGCCTCAAAATTTAGCAATATAATTAGTTCTCTTCTTATGCATATGGGGAGTAAACCACAGCACACAGCATATGTGGAGTAAGTTCTTACATTTGGTTAAATGATTATTTTATTTATTTTGGCAAGATTAAAGGCAAATTATTCATGTAAGGCAAATTTCAACATACTTGCTTGCCCAGTCCCTGTAAATAAATTGCTCATCAACATCCTTAGAAATATGCCAGATACCATGAAAGGACTCCAATGATAGTTTAGATTGACTGCACAATGCACCCACTGCCGCATTTTTTTTATCTGGAATCACTTTTGCTCTGATACGAAAACCTGCAGTGGAAGATGCGAATTTCCCAAAGAACGTTTAGGAAAGTTTTTAAATCCTGGAAGGTTGATGAGAACTTCGATCGGGCCATCTGAACAATAGCGTCTTTGAACACGGCGAGATATGCCCGTAATCTACCGGCTATTTAAAAGATTCATGCATTCGTGCTCCTGCAAGCCATTGCACCAAGCGTGGTTATTGCAATTTCTCCCAGGATGCCGTCCAATGTTTTTTAAAATTATTAAGCCTTGCTACGTGGTAGGAAAAATTCCTCTTCACAATATTGTGTTGGCTAAAGGGGCTGATTGCAAATTGATTATTAATTAAGACATCGTCCAATAGTCAATTTTATCACACAAAAATGTTTTTCTATTTCTTTTGTTTGCGTACGTTAATCTTGTTAACACGTCACGTACGTTAACATTCTACAAATTCATCCTAGCATTCCTGATAGCGAGTTGGAAGAAAAATATGATTGTATCTTTGCTGAATAGCCTTCTTGAGGAAAAATTGATCAACAATTAATTAATTAAACCATTTTTTCCTTTCATTGTGAGTGCAAATGAGATTAAATACCTTATTAGGAAGGGTCAGTATCCATCACGCTTTTTTGCAACCGCTCTTAGTTAGGATGAAATATAATCATGGCATATATGAATCATGGAAACCTTTCAAATCATCATTCGAGTACTCACAGTAAAACCATTGCATTTTGCACTCAAAACCGATGTGCTTTAATCCTGAAATGAAAGAATGCGAGGATTTCTCTCTCGTGAATTCAATCAAGTCGAACCACGACGCGACAGGCGACCTAGAAAATACCAGACAAACCAGCGAGGCTTGATCCAAACGTGGCCTCCACCGAGGTCTTGACAACCTAAAATTACGACGAACCTGAAAACACAGACTTAAGCGATTTCTTGTTCTCTGAAGACGCACGACGACCAGGCCTTTAAATTGTCGTTTCCGAGGCTGAATGGAGCGCTTCTGTCCTTATTTTTTGGAGCTTTCGGCTGCAAGCTGCACCTCAATATTCCCAACTTGAATGACAGAAAAAAATTAGTTTTCCTCCACAGCGATCTCCTTAATAACAATTCCGTTAATAACAATAAGGAGATGTTAAATGTAATAATGCACACATATCAGAGTGGAATTTTATATATTAAAATTTCCGTGAATATAAAATGAATACTTTTCATCATGAACAATCGTGGAACATTCAGCTGACATTCATTAAGCGATTAGACATGATAAAAATAAACAATTTGCAAACTTTTGACAAACAATAGAAAGACTGAGATGACAAGAATCACACCTTCTTAAAATTAACCCGTCCACAAAATTAAAATACTCCTCCAATTAAAAAAAAATGGCCAGCAATGCGTATTTTTTTGCTTAAAAAAGAAGTTGAAAGTAGGCTCGTCTAGAAGCCAGACTGAAGGACCTCGCGCGTAAGTGTCCTGAAGTTGTCGCTGAACTTCGTTGAGGACAAACGACAGCCTCGACAATTCAAAACTTTTTACGTATCCTTTATTTTCCCCCCGTATTCAACACAAGTAAAATTTTGGGTCTAAATGTAGCAAGAAATGAAAATTGCACAACTCTGTTAACCTTATATTTTCCCTTCAGTATTTATATACGTACGTGCAGTTTGAGAATTGTAACATCGCAAGCGGAAATAGGCATAGCAGAAAAACACCCTTTATCACTCAAAAAAGAAACACGTATTAGTCAGCCTTTGTTCTTGGATCAAGTGTAAGAAAAGTAAAAACTTTTTAGAAAAATTACTCTTATAAATTATTAGCTTTGATGGCCAATAGGGAGCGCTGCATTTTTTAACCTCTCAAACATATTTATATTTTCTTCTTCCTAATCTGAATTGAAAACAAAAGAAAGGGCACGAATCGCAAGAACTACAAAAGGAGCAAATACACAAAAATACTTTTAAAAATGCATTTGAGAAGGGATTGTTGTTCGGTTCAAAGTCGAGCACAGATTTTATCGGAGAAATTCAAGCTTTCTTTTTCTGTGAATGGGATCCTATTCAAAAGTAAATATGCTCTAAGAAGTAAAACTAGCCAGTATTATTCAAAAATATTATTACGGAGATTTTCAATCTCATTGCGGAAAAATTTGTTAAATAACCTGAAACTTTTTTTGGCAAAAAGTACTAGTACTGTAGTGTTGATAGCACCTTAGTTAAGGCGTTGTATAAAATAAATGTACATGATACAATACGTAGGAAAGCTAAACAGAGTAAATTAATTTATTTTCCTATATATTAAGGGATATAATTACGTTCCTTCTCTTTTGATGCACGTCTGCTGAAGTTAACGATGTCACTGCCTGTTGTGATTTACTGATTCAATCAAAAGATTTATTTAATATAGAAATAAGTTGGAATAATAATTCACAATAACACTTTTTTCTCTGTCGGAAAAATCAATGCTCTTTTCATATAAACGATTAAAAAATTTTACTTGCTGCATCAGTGGCAATTATTCTTTTGAAAATGTTGGACATTCTTCAAAGCACCGATGAAAAGAGCGAAAAATGCTGCCGTAAGAGCTTTGCCGCACCCAAGCGTGCAACTCACTTGAGAACAGCGACCGAATTCAAGTCTACGGAAGAAATACAGCTTCAACTACACAAGTTATTGAAATAGACTTATAATTCTTCGCAATATAGAGCTCTCATATAATAGACAATGAACGGGCCGAGGGTTGCAGTTTCTGTTGTGTCAAACATGCGGCCTTTTCTTTGTACAAATTAAAGAGGATGAACTTGAAATTAACCGACGCGCAGAAAAAATATATTTGTTTTTCCGAAACACATTAACAAGGAAATATCGCTCCAGAAAAATTTGATAATAAGCATTTTGTCTGGGCTCATAAATGTAATAAATGGCCATCAGTGATTTCAGACATTGGACTATACGATGATCATTCGGCCATGGCATGGAATATTAAATGAAATGATAAAAAACTAAATAAATGCAAACACCAATAAACGCGAAATCAAAAATTAAAGACAAAAAAAAGTGCTAATTCCTTATACCATCTCACAAATAAAAATAAAATCATTTTCAACGCAAATCTTGTGATAGCTTCGGATTCTCGGTGTTTTCATTTGTCACTCTATGATTAATTCCTGACCTAAATATACCCTGTATGCTTGATTGGATATTCAGAGATAGTGAGGCGATGCGATTGTTAATAATTTCTTCTTAAATTTTAAAGTACATTTCTTCAAGCNTCTTCAAACAAAATTCCTAAAATGAATTGCATTTTAGGAATTTCCTTTTTTTTAATTCCTTTTTTCAACTGAATGAAAAAATATGATGTCAACTCTTAGAAAGTCAACCTAGACACTCAAAATTAGACTTAACATAGAGATGAAGTGAAAATATCTTATTTAATTTACAAATATATAAATCCCTTCCGAGGGTGTTGTACTTGGAACCCATGAAGCCTCCATTGCGGACTAAATTACTTCTGGTCTCACGAGCTTTGCCAAGATCCGTTTGGAATTAGTTTCCTTCAGGTTAATCCCGTTGGTTACGGTTCTGTTTCTCTTGAAAATAAGGTATCATGGTCTCCAAACCTCGTTGCAAAATATTATCGTATTTGGATCCATTTTTCCAGGTTAACGAGCAGGACAATTTCAGGAAGATTCCAAGATAAATTCGCTCAAACGTGTGTGCGGAAAATATGTTCTATTGCACGAGATTGGTGATCGAAATTTGCATTAAGTGTCGGGATATTCAGATTTATTTGTACTGCCTTCGTCAATCACAGGCATGGGGTAAAAAAAAGAGGAATGATCTCATTGATTGATCTAAAAAATTAAAGAGATCAATGCAATTGGTAGATTTCAAAACGATATTTGAGATTAAAAGTGTCATGCTATGCATGTCATGAAGGGAAGAGGCACGTATGCACCAGGTTCTCAACTCTGGCGCTACCAGCCTCCCTTGTTTTGTCTACGCAACGCCATAAATCTGGAGTCGAGAAAACAGAGCAATGACATTTGAGTTATTGCTTGTATTGCAATGATCATTTATTGCGCCGACATGCCAGTCTCACGCCGAGGCAGGCAATCGGATTAAATTTACATTAGAGCGATTGAATTCGTTGATGTATTATGCACTGCTGAATTAGATTGCCTGTCATTTCAACACCTCGACTTCCCTATAATTCAGTATATAAAATGGTTGAATTTAGTACCTGAACATATTGTCCTAAGATCATTACATCAGTAATGAGTAGAAAATCAATAGTGAGTAAAATACGTCAATAGGAAAGTTTGATGTTTTCACTTTATCGACAGGTTGCTAACAAAAAATTATATTCATGGAAACGCTTGTTTTCAATTTAATTCACGAAGTCTGAGATTGGATAAATGTGGCTTCTTATAATATCTTTAAATGCTCAGAGGTTGACATAAAATTAACATTGTTATAAAACTAAATCGTGTGTTGGAAATGCGTTTTGACGGACATGTTTTGCTAGAGTGTTGAAGCTCACGCAGCTCTTGCGCGAGCAACCGCACTCAATGCCCGTGCATTGAAGGTAACTGACATATTGATAACTGATTGTTGAAACGCTCAAGTGTTTCGTACGCACGCACATGCATCGTCAGGGTTAAGACAGGTGATTGTCAAACTCTCACTAAGAACTCATGCAAGCTACTGCGGAAGGTGAGCTTGGGGCCGCCTGACCAGCTGCATATTTTGTGTTACTTGACCATGATATTTTTACCATGAATAACCCAAAGTAGCTCCTATTTAGCGCCTGAATACAGTAGTCGGCCGATTCACGTCCGAAAGCTGAATACAAATTTCGATTAAGACATATTTCTTGATAATGTTTTGGAGATATTTAATTGAACCACACGAGCATAAGATTACGAGAATTCTCTTGAAGGCTGACGTAGGTAGGTCAGTGACAGGTCGTCCAGCTCATCCATGCCACCATTCTATGGATGCGGTGAAGGTTACCAATTTCATCCAAGCCATCAAAAGATGGAGGCGGTGGAGGCGAATCAGCTCATCCATGCTACCAATTGATGCAGGCGGTGGAAGTCATTCAGCTCATCCAAGCCATCAATCGATGCAGGCGGTGGCCGGTCGGTCAGCTCATCCAAGCCATCAATCGATGCAGGCGGTGGCCGGTCGGTCAGCTCATCCAAGCCATCAATCTATGGAGATACGAGGAAACTTTTCGAGATAGCAACTCTCAAAATATTTCCCATCGTAAGGCAATCACATCAATTCGTTTCCTACGGACTTAAGAACTTCGGCAAAACGCTGGCCACGTGGGACTCAAATTTTGATCCGGCCCATTTAACAGAGCTATAAAAGCGGCAAACTTTCTGCCTCAGAGTTGTGGTCCAGACAGATAGCTGTTCCGAAAATAAATTACGGACTTTGCACGCAGAAGGCAGCTGTTTCTTTTTAGAATAAGTTCTATGGCTCTGATAGTGGTAATTAAAACT
This sequence comes from Hyalella azteca, assembly GCF_000764305.2. Classification (NCBI taxonomy): domain Eukaryota; kingdom Metazoa; phylum Arthropoda; class Malacostraca; order Amphipoda; family Hyalellidae; genus Hyalella; species Hyalella azteca. Next base: position 69,109 of record NW_025942244.1, read on the forward strand.
TGTAAGATTAGGTATGCGGTCTTCGTCTTGACTTCGATTCGTAATGTTAATAATTCTACTTTGCATCCTGGCAGGAAATGTCTGCAAAGTGAGAGCGCATTAGGAAAGTTTCACAGGTACGCTGGGTGTTCATAATTATTGCTTCTGTGAAACAAGAATAAAATTGTTAGAGTCAAGTCATCTTCTCGCTCCTTTGAAAAATAAAATTTCATGTGTTGTCTATGTTGGCCTCACGTTACCAAGTCTAGCGACTCTTCAGCGCGAGGCAACAAAACAATTTTCCGCTCGTGAAATGGAAGTTTGTCTGTGATCGAGAAAGGGGCTAGTTGATTGTCGTTTTAAAATCGAAGGTGTCTAGAGATATAACTTTGTTTTCCCTGTATAAATACTAAATTAAAGTAGAGGTGGACTTCATGTTATGGATACTTGTTAGATATTACTTCGCATTAACGTGCGAAGTAACGGATGACTATGCAAAATATAATTTTTCACTTGACCCAGACCACAAGCTGGGATTATTGCTAATGAGCGTTTTCAATTATTGGTGCTAGACAATTTATAAGCATCCCCGGCCTTTAAAAACTTTTCATTGCAATTGTACTAGTTTCATTGCTTGACGTAAAAGATTCATATGAATTCTCCTCTGCGTAACAATGCTCACACTAGGCCTCTATTTATCGAAAATTTTATTAATAATTAAGATTATTTCTAAAATAAAACCTTAAAAATGCTTGCTAGACAGACGCCTTGCTATTATGCTTGCATTGGGGGAGGGGGTTGGTGGCGGGCTTAATAACGTCAACATATAAGATCAAGAATGTTGTGCGCTTATATGTAGTCCATTAAAAAAGAAACGGCCAACAAGCTTTCGGTACGCCAAGTTGTATGAATATTTTACTGTCACTTTGTTAGAACTTATCTTGCAATTCATTATTTTATCTATAAATAATATTCCTAATTCAATTTATGTCTTTAATTTATGGTTAAATTCAAGAATATTCTTAGTCCTTCAAATACGTGTTCCTTTTTTATAAATGTGGCCGCTGTTTTCTCTGCATAAAAACTAAAGGCAACTTACTTAGACTCAACAAGTTTTTACAAACGCTTCAATTCTCTTTGAATTTTTCAAGCGGGTTAGGAGCAGAACGTTAATACGATTAATTTAATGCCCTGGTCGTTATGGTCGTTAACACTTACTGCATGTTTACTTTTGAAGAGCTGTACACTCAGACTTACTTATGAATCACAGACTTTATAGCCGAATATTTAACAAAAAGATAGTTCTGCTTATGGCTTGACACGATAGCCATCACGCTGACGTGTAGGCAACCTCAAGCGGTGAACTGCATCTTGCCCACAAAATAAAGCTTCTTATGTAAAAGAAAAATCATACAATGTACAAGTTACAGCGCCGCCCTTCACACGCTCTTGTCCTAGCACTTGTGATGCTATGGCCAACATCAACAAAAGGTTTCCATTACGGTCCGTGCATTACTGCTTCTTCAAACTCAGTCGACGAAGGAAAAACGATGTTGTATTATTCAGAATATCGTTGGTGCGCACTGAAATCTCGGCATTACTCGCGAAGGTCTGCAGTTTTATAAACTCAAGGAGGACGGATTCTTTTCAACTTGCAAGAGAAAGGTTTATAACTTATAAAAATGTTATTGCAAATTAAAATAACATGAAAATAAATTCCAAACGTGAACAAACCTCCCGTTTGAAAAGTTAGGATTCACTTGAATTTGTTTATAGGTTAAATTTTTTTCATTGCATTGATGTCCAATCTAAACCTTCATTGATGAAAAATTTGATTGCACGTGAATACGTAAAAGCTCAATCACGAGCACAATTTAGTGGCATGCGATTCAAAGATTTTTTCGTTTATTTATATTTTTAGATAAAAATGCAACGCACACATGAAAAAAACATTACAATTTGCAGGTTCATCTTCCAATAGAAGATGAATATCTTCTGGTAAAAAGCAAATAATGGGACATTCGTACTCCTGCCGAGAGTTGCGATGGGCTATTCTAAAATGTTGGCGTACATCAGCCATTAAATTTATGGCATTCTCGCCCTCGATCGCTGATAATATGCGTGGGGGATATTGCTGGTAGCGACAACAATTTTCTTTGAGACGCTTGCCTATTTGATGCTCTCAGTTAAGCGAAACGGCGGCTAATTAGACGTTTATGGAGACAAACGGTGTGAGAGAAATGGCCCTGAGGAGACACACGATGTCTGCATGAGGACATTAAAGGTAGGATGGGTTGGCTCACTTGCGGCTCTAGAAATTACTACTTACAGCACATCGTGACAACGGAGAGGCTTCCATCAAATCGGTCTTTGTAAGCAGTGTACAGTAATTTTTGGTTTTAAGCTGCTGTTGTGTTTTTTTCAGTTTAAGTTTCATTTTACTGTTTAAGCATACCAGTTGTTCGTTCAATTTTTAAGGATGAAAATCATAGATGGCTTGGGAACGAAAGTCTGTACCAGTTTACTTTTGGACTAATATGGTCGTTGAAGAATTATCACCGCTACTTGTCTTACAAAGAATGTTTATGACGTTCAGTACACAGTAAATGTTCAGTTTACAGCACTTTTCAAATAATAAGTATTGCTTTTATTTTCTAATCAATATTCTAATAATCTCTTAGATCTGTCACGTGGCCTGCCATGATCTTTGTTGCATTTTTTCATTAAATAGATACCCCTGCACCGGTAGCTTCCAATGGCATCAAAATTTCATAAAATCTTTCATTTTTATTGCAAGTCAATAAAAAATTAGCTGTAGCTTCTACTGAAATATTTTAAGCAAAAATGTTCGTTTATTTTAATATTTTTGCCATTGCTAAGTGCCATCACAATGCCTCGTGGATGATAGCCGCCCGTGATCCGTCGTGATTGCCTACGGCGCTCACGTGTCTCGTTCTGCAAGCTTTTAAGCCCCTCGTCGCCAGAAGACATCTCCAAGCGATGCCAGAAGACATCTCCAAGCGTTGCCAGAAGACATCTTCAATAAAGCACCTAGCAATATTGGCAACATGAATGGCCAAGAGGACGCTGGTATCTGTTGTGCAGGTCGTCTTATGTGCACACTTGAATTGCGGCGTCCAATAGAGACGCCATCTAATATCCCGCACACTTCCGTCCTTTGAATTGAGAATGTCAGAGTAATTCTATACCTCATGTAAATAGTTCAATAATTCTATAAAACAAATTCCAATTTCTTTGTAACAAATTTGCATGGCAATATAAAGTTGAAACTGAGGAAAAAATTACTGAAACGCTTTATTATTTACAGTTTTCTAAATTCTACAGGTGACGTTAAAACTAAAGACTTGCATTTGCTTTAAAAATTGTGTTAAAAAAACATGCGCACAGTTCCTGAGCGGTTTTCAGCAAACCATTCACGGTGCACCAGACAACTGGTGAATAAGCAAAAAATAGGCATGCATCATAGAAAGCATAAAGCCATCATAAGCTGGAGCAGCCCAGCATCATATTTCAAATCGCTTGCCATTTATGCAACTGACTTGGACGGTGGAACTCTGAAGGCTTTGAAGATTTCACGCTCAATTGAAGCTTCATTTCTGCCACATTTTTTAGAGTTCAGCAGTAGCAGGTGGGCCAGATGGTGACAGGTCTCATAGATTTGTGGCGTAAGTCGCCTAAAGAATATTTCTAGTTAACAATATATATTAAATATAAGGTAAATATTTAAATGTTGCTTGTCCTGAATGCACCAGTACCCTAAGTTTAACTGGCGAAAATCATATGCAAATAACTCATGGTCGGTCGTTGCGGAGGCTGGAGGCTCCGTTCTGCGTTGAATCTTCGCCGTCATTCGGTAAACTAAAAAATCAATTGGTCATTATATTCATATATAGTGGGGATACATATATACAATCATCGAAGCCGAGAAATAAATGAGAAAATACAAGCGAGTTTTCTACACGGAATATTAAAATGCAATTCAAATGAAAAATAGCAACGTATAAATTTGTCGCTCCTGAAGTAAAGAATTCAAACATAGAATAATAATGGAGGAATGATAAGCAATAAATACATTTTAGATTGATTTATCACTTCGATTAATTTACTATGTTTACTTTACTCTGAAAGCATAGAAATGGTATATTTTAGCTCAAATGAATTTCAACATTCCAATTAAACTTAAATAAAATACGGTCCAATTGGCAACCAGTCCACATGATCTCGCTCGTCTCTAAACCGCAATAAAGAAAGTTATATAATCAGTCACATTCGAGATTAAAAGTGTCATAAAAAGAAAAGTAGCGTAATGAATAAATCGTTTGCTATGTTACAAGTAGAAAAATCACTTAATATCAAAGCACTTCTGAGTTGTGAGGGCCGTCGTCTCAACATCAGCAATAAGAAATAACTAAGTTAGTAATTTTTGAACAGTCTGCATTACTGTTATGAATGAGCTGTATTACATACATTATTATCCTAGTATGGAAGCTGAGAACATTTATTACTTCGTAAGCGGTCTTTTGATTAGAAATCAAGCAGTTGAGTGCGTAATGTATAAATTTTATAGCTGCCTTCTTTTCTTGTGTGGCGACAAACAAAATTGCGAATTTTTATATCTAGAGAATATGATGCATATTCTCATGGGATCTTTAAAATCGTAGTATTATAAAAATCAAGTTTGGTTTTTATTGAACATTCATTGAACCCATATTACGCCTTCAGAAAATCGTTTGTTCCGTATAAATTATCAATTATCGCTATTTATAATTCAGGTTTTAATTGTCACATGTAAATCAGAATCACTAAGCCATTGATTTAAAAGCTTTCGTTCGTCTCATCACACCAAATCACGAGAAAAGATGAGACTATCACATCATAAATTGGAGAAACTCATAAAATATCAATAAAATGCGCACCTGTACAGGCTTCTACTTTCAAATTCTTCAAATCCCTCGAGTTGGATAAGTTATTCCTTAAAAAATAAATAAAAAGTCTCCACTCACTTATCTTATTATCTTATTTCCTGATGTTTTTAGGGACGGAATATATTCAGTCCCTAATCTAATGTGGGAAGTTGACGATTTCACTGCCTTAAACTGCAACAGCAAAACACTCATTCGCTTCAAAGGAAGAGAAAGTGAGCTTTTTTAGAATTAAAATGACCAGAAAGCCTCGCGAAAGCTGGAGCCTGGCACGGCGAATCAAAGAAAATTTTTCATCACGATTCATCGGAACATCTAATTAATTATCGATTAAGTTTTTCAGTAATTTATCCCAAAGTAAGACTGTAAAAAACAGAGACTTTAGTTCGAATTTGCACTGCAACGTTGGCTTTCATTAGTAGGCTGATTTAGGTTTTTTAACGGGTTTCAACCAACCAACCTACTAGAAAAAATTCTATTAAAGTTAAGAAGTTCTAAGCGAACGCCTAATTCACTCACTATTACAATGAATTTATTCAAGATTTTAAATGTTAGTATTTAAATGTTTTCGCAGATATTCCTCAGTTATTATTACGTCATTCCTGACATTATATCCTTTATTTTGCTGTTTCATTTGATGATTGAGCAATTAATGAACCAAACAATTTAAATCTTCACTCCTTCCTAGCAGAAAATGCCGTCGCCAATTTCTCTATCACGAAACCGAATGAGTTTAATTTATTCACAATCCACTGAATTCTTGAAGCTAGTCTTACCTTTAACTTGTCTTACCTTTAGTCTACCTTGTCTTACCTTTAGCTAGTCTTACCTTTAGCACAATATTTTTCAAGCTCACGTGTGAAAGTTTGACGTTATCGAATGTTTCGTTAATTACAGAGACTTCCAAAGTTCAGGAACTGCAGAGACCTGCGAATTATTAACTAGCTGTAGTCCATCACAGGTCAGCCATCCGATCAATAGACAACAAATAGGTAAATTATTATTATAGTTCCTTAAAAATTAATCTGTCGGGTTCAAATCGAAATGATGATTATTACAAAATTCTTTTGTCTTCGGCGGGATTGAATATAGAAATTAATTCGGTATTTTAAGTACGAAGAGAAGTAAATTCTAAATTAGCATTCAAAATTCACTCGAAATTATTGTCCATTTCATTTTACATTTCTTAAAACTAATTATGATGTCTTGGATCAATATAGATTGTGATTAATGTGAAATTAATGTGAAATGCAGAATTGATATCTGTCATAAATATGACGGGAAACATTTTGGATAAATGTAAAGAGAAGGAATTATTTACGCGGTCTCGGCACCTGGAAGGCTTGCGCATTTAAATGGACACCTGCAGTGCCGAGAACAGTCAAAACTTCCATGAAAAACTGCATCACACTTTTACTGAACATTTCTCTCGCTATATTTAATGACAGACTAAGCTAAGCTCGGTGTAAAAACCTTCACCGGTTTGAATTCTAATGAAAAAACTCTCGTTTTCCTCATTACTGTTTTCTCTTGAAAACCTTAAAACCGCGGATGTTGGATTTTTCTTTAAAAAGGATTTTTAGTAAACAAATTTCTCGAGTCGAAAGTTCCGCTTATTTTTCATTGAAGCTTCCTCTTGTCCACGCTCAGCTCTTGTACGCTAGAACGAATTAGAAGTTGGTACAAATTTATTCACGAGCAGCGCACTGCAATCTATTAATTTCTGAAAATCTCACTAATTATTGCAAATCTCACTAATTTTTGCAAATCTCACTAATTTTTGCAAATCTCACTAATTAAATTATTGCAAATCTCACTAATTATTGCAAATCTCACTAATTTTTTGCAAATCTCACTAATTTTTTGCAAATCTCACTAATTATTGCAAATCTCACTAATTTTTTCAAATCTACTAATTTTTTGCACTCTCGCTAATTATTGTAAAAAATCTCACTAACTTTTTGCAAATCTCAATAATTTTTTGCTAATCTCAATAATTTTTTACAAATCTCAATAGTTTTTGCAAATCTCACGCATCTATTAACCACAGCTACCGTGCATGTGGAGCAATCCGTCGCGAAAATGATTTAAGTACGGCAAGGTTTAACAACGGTTCTGAATTCATCATTTCGATTCATTAACAGAATTGTAAACTTGAGCTCGAATTTTGACCGAAGAAGTAATTGAGGAAGCCAAACTACGGGCGCTGATTGTAGCTTCGCTCAACTTCGTCTGCTAATTAATCTTTCTGTCGATCTTTATAACTCAGTAGCTCAGGAACAACGAGCAGTTCCCGTTCGCCTATGCTGTAATTTGGCGCGCCAAGCGAGCTTGAGCATCGAAGTTATTCAAACCAAATTGTTATCAATGGAGGTTAGAACTTTGTTGGATAATTTGTTAGCGATAAATCTATCGGTAATTAATAGTGATCACTAAAGCTACAATATTTGTCAATCAGAACGTCATTTCCTGCACGCAATTAATCTTAAAGGCAATTGTAAAAGATAGTCCATCACGATTCATATCATATTTTAATACATTGTGATGCACAGCATTGGTCTTACGCAGCAGTTATTTCAAAAGTACGTCATAAATGCACGGGCACTTTATTATCTATTTAATTTAGATTATCTCATAGTATTTGTTTCATCTGCTCGTTGATTCTGTTACTGAGAGACACCCCACTTCGCCTGCCAAGTCAACGAGCTCAGGAACAGCAATGAAGGGTTAAACTTTTTTAAAGTTACGCTACAAGCAAGTTTGTTAAACAGTTGCTTCACTCTCATGATCCAATCAGAAATTAGGCGAACTTAAAAAAAATTAATTTAGTTCAGGGCTGCTACGTAAACAACGAATTACAAACCAGTCTCTTAAAAATCCCGATTAATGACTTGAAACGTTGACTGACAAGTCCACTAAAAAATTCTGAAATTTACAGTCAGCTGCGAAAGAGTAACTTTGGCCGAAAGTTCGAAAACGCTATTGTCTGATCTTGTGATGAGTTGTAGGCTTCGTTTATGAAAAGATAGTAACATTGGCTTGATGATCTCGTGACACAACAGCACTATAAAACTTTTCCTAACTTTGGGTCAAATTGAACTCAGGGGCTAATCTTAATCAGTTAAAGGTATTTTATTACAGTCTGACTCTATATTCATTTATGAATTATTTGTTAAGGTTGTCATTTTTCTTCGCAACCCCTGTAAAGTTCAAAATATATCTTTCATGAGTTTATATAGGATTTTTGTTTGAAGCTGGGCGCTAAAAATATACGCATTGATAAAGTGCATATCCGCAATAACTACCGGATCCTGTAAATAAATTTTTGTTAGTAGTGGAATCACGAGACATGAATTAATTACTAGAAAGGAGTTATACTGTAAAATAAAAGATTTAATTGAGTTTTCAACTTGGCCCAATAAGTGTAAAAGTATATTTTAAAAAAAGTTTGATTTTACTTTAATTTTGTAACGGGACTTCATAGTTAGTTCCGTTTTAGAGTACAAGGCAATGGCTTTCTTGAGTAGGCAATGGCTTTCTGGAGTACTAGGCAATGGCGTTCTAGAATACAAAGCAATGTCGTTTTGGAGTACTAGTAATAGCGCTCTAGTGTATTAGGTCTCGGCGCTCTAGAGTACTAGGCAATGACATTCTAGAGTACTAGGCAATAACGCTCTAGAGTATTAGGTCTTGGCGCTCTAGAGTTCTAGGCAATGACATTCTATAGAGTACTAGGCAATAAAGCTCTAGTGTATTAGGTCTTGGCGCTCTAGAGTACTAGGCAATGACATTTTATCGAGCACTAGGCAATAATGCTCTAGAGTATTAGGTCTTGGCGCTCTAGAGTACTAGGCAATGACATTCTATAGAGTACTAGGCAATAATGCTCTAGTGTATTAGGTCTTGGCGCTCTAGAGTACTAGGCAATGGGCCAACTGAAGAGGCAGCGGCATTGGACCAGGGAGGGCACCAGCTGGCGAGGTAGCTGGTTTGGACCACTAGGATGCCAGATGGCGAGGTAGCTGGTTTGGACCACTAGGATGCCAGAAGGCGAGGTAGCTGGTTTGGACCACTAGGATGCCAGAAGGCGAGGTAGTTGGTTTGGACCACTAGGATATGCCAGCTGGCGCGGTAGTTAAAAGATGATAACAAATTCCCCTGCCAGTCCTCAATATCGCTCCGATGAAGATATTCCTAGAAAATATTCCTGTCGTTAAACACCCCCAACTTTACGATCATCGTAAAACGTACGCTCACTCTGAGAATTTTTTAATAGAGAAATCTTGAATGCTCCCAAATAAAATACTGAGGAAAATTTCATGAGCAAAAATAATTTTATAAATTTCCTGTGTATATGCCGGTTATTCATGAGCTCAAAATTTGTTTGTAATTAAATTTCATGCTCCTCTTTCTTTAGTTAATTGACCAAATTAAAAAAAACTCGTTCTTATAAAATCTCGTTCTTAAAAAATCTCACAAGCCCTTTTCTTGAAATTTCAAGTTACTTTTTACAATTTCCTAATTGATTCAAACAGCTCTCATTAATTAATGTACCATAAAATACCTATTTGCTTTCGTAACTGAATCGAATTTTTCATAGAGGTAACGTTTCTTTATTTTTAAAATTTTTAAACATTGACAGTCTTAAAGATTATTAAATTCATCTTCTTTATCCTGCAATACATGAACTTTTCTGATTGTTGCATAAACGCTTTTCATTCATTCCTACTTTTTATTCGAAAATTTTATTTAAATCATGAATTAAGTTCCATATTGTAGTATAAGCAAATAAATAATTAATTTTCAATCTAATTTGATTGTAAAGATCGTTATCTGTGGCTGAATTATCAAATGTCAGAAGTCCACAGAGGATAATTAATTCGTGGACTTTTTGGATAGGAGCTTAAACAGGTTTATTGTTCGCAAGTAAATGAGTTAAGGGAAAGGATGGGAGCTTGAACAGGTTTATTGTTGGTATGTAAATGAGTTAAGGGAAAGAATGGGAGCTTGAGCAGGTTTATTGTTTGCAAGTAAATGAGTTAAGGGAAAGAATGGGAGCTTGAACAGGTTTATTGTTGGCAAGTAAATGAGTTAAGGGAAAGAATGGGAGCTTGACCAGGTTTATTGTAGCAAGTAATAAATGAGTTAAGGGAAAGATTGGGAGCTTGACCAGGTTTATTGTTGGCAAGTAAATGAATTAAGGGAAAGGATGGAAGCTTGAAGAAGTTTATTTTTGACAAGTAAATGAGTTAAGGGAAAAGATTGGAGCTTGAGCAGGTTTATTGTTGGCATGTAAATGAGTTCACCGGTGGTTAACTCATGATAGCAATATTAAGTGACAAAATTAGCATCGAATATGGACTATTTCTTAACTTGAAGGGTAAAAGTAATCAGGAATGTTAAGTGTCAAATATTACTGAATGCTACATAATGAGTGAATACGTGAGTATGAATGAATATGTGAATATGTGTAAATGTAAATCATTATTTACACACACCCCGAATTACAAAATTTCCTATTATTTTCGGCTGGATTTTCTCAGGATGACGCTTGCACTTCATAAATTGATTCCATGTGTTATCGATCAACGAATGTCTGAAGCGAATGTTTCTACTTCTCAACATCGTTTTTTGGTATCGCCTGACACAAACCTTCTGAGCAAGGACTAAAGTTCCGAGCTTGAATCGAACATTTTGTGATGACTGTCTCTTTTGTTCATCATTTCCAACGTCGCGGATGTTGACATATTCGACGGAGTCCAGCCAGTCTCGCGATCACGTCTTCCGTTATCGAATTTTCCGGTCACTTCGATCTTCGAATTGGATTCTCGTTGAGCTGAGCCTCGCATTCAATGATGATACGTCGGCACAAAATAAATAAACATTGTGAAACATTTCTACACGCGGTAACTTGATAATACGAAGATGATACTCCGGCACAGCGCTGTGTAACACCGTGAAACTCCTGTTAGTGCGCTATCATGATAGCACGATTTACCAAAAACCACGATGCGTCGTGTAAGTATCGCTATACACTCTAATTTGTCTCTACGTTCAGAAAACATACGGTGGCTGAAACCATGAAATTTCATTGAAAAATCGCTCTACTTGGTGCGTTGATTATGCGATTATAAACGATTCAATAATGCCGCAAAATTGCATAAATAATTTCTACTTACGGTATCCATAGAAATCGTTAATTATATTATTATGAAAAAAATTAAACTAATTATGAACTAATTATGAAATTATTACATGTGAGCCAATTTATCTTAAATAACGATCCAGCGACTCGTTAAACTATATTTTTTCACGAAACCTTTCAAAGCTATAAATTTTTCTAACAAGCCACAATGGACATTAAAGTAAAAAAATCCTAGTTCCTCAATTCATTCATGTACCCTATCTGCCCATCTATTGCTACTCTCGACTATACGCTCATGCATTTCAATTTGATGCAAATGAAATGCATGGAAATGGTGCAGAGTCTCTTGACCAGGCCGCACTGATGTTTCAGTGTCCTCCAGAACTCTGTCCAAGAAGTGTCATCACTCAGCAAGACGTGTCGCCCAAGTGTCTTCGAGGTCTCACAATTTGGCACACTAAACTGCACTAGAGAACCACACACGACAATGGATAACAGTGCGTCGTAGTTTCCCTCTTCAACAAACGAAAACTTTTGTTTGCGGGAAAAATACGACAGTTTTTAGTGGGCCTTCAAACAAAAACATTTCAAATGAGTCAATGCAACTCCAACAAGAAAGAATTATTTTTCTCGGTAAACTGGCTGGCAGGGCGTAAACGAGGAAGAAAGCAAGTATATAAACTCAATAAAATGAAATTCTATCAGAAGGAATATAATAATTTCTATTTTTGTATAACGTAATGCAAGGTATGGACAGTTTGATAATGACTGATGATATTCTCGAAATTTGCTACTAGAATTTTGAACGAAAAGTTAAACTTGAGACGAAGCCTCCATTGTATAGTACAGTAAACGTTAGGTACAGTACTATACAATGGAGGCTTTTCAGTACAGTAAACGTTTAGGGTCATCGTAGGCAGATCGACAAGATAGCACAGAATGTCGTCAAGCGACAGAATATCGGCGGTTCGGCGATCGACTACGAAAACAATGTGGCCGTCCAAGCCTTCCCAGAAATTGCTAGGCTCTATTGAACCTTAGTAAAAACAACTGGTCGTCTTGGGAAGAAAGAATCGGGTACGAGGATCTCAAAAAGAGAAGGAACTGATGTAGAAAATTCTTTGCATGCGTAGTTCTTGGAGCTATAGGAGTTACTTTTTTTGCCTAAAAACGAATTCTAAGTTGCTGGGTAACGTTTGCTTCTTATTATTCAATATTTCAGCTTCAAGTTCAATATTAGATTTCTTTATGGCAAATTTGATACAAATTTATTTATGTTACTTAGAAGAAAAGAATATAAGTATTAAGTGAATTACGTTATAGATTTTCTAAATAGATCACTGCGAAAATTTGGCTCAGCTCGTATGGCCGCAGCCCATTTGCAGAGTCGAGCAAAAGATTTTGCTGAGTTTCCGTCGGCCTGGCGCTGATTCACGAGGAAAATGAAGTAATTTTGCCGTCCATTTGTGCAGCGATTCAAGGCGTGGCAGGATCAAAATGCCAGGAATGCTATGAGTAGAAGCTTTTACCCACTTCCAACGCCTACGATTGCGTGTACCGAAATTCGATGTAGTCTATTGCCCTCGTAAGGATCTGTTTCCGGTAGAAACGACGCATCTGAACCCGGCCGAGAGTTTCATTGAATTTCAATGAAGCTTCGCCAGTTTAAAGGCTGAGCTCGAGTCTTCATGGCACGTGAGTTACCTTGCAGGCTCGGCTTGAGCTCTCACATCGAAGAGAAAGCGATAGGCGATGAGGTCGTCGTGCTGAGCCATTGCTGCCTCAGGCGTCGCTAGATTGTGACTTGCCGCTTGTTTTTCACAGAGAATGAGAGGCTTCATTGTAAATTATAATATGTTAATTTGTTTTCCGATCAGTATCGATGGTATAAATTTTGAGGGCTGCCTCTATACTTCATGTTTCATATTCAATCACCTAAAATATTAGCTAAATTAACGAATGGAAGAAATAAGTTTACGTCTTACTACCAAGAATTATTTCTAAGCGGTCAATCATTTAGTAAATTTGAACTAATTTCTAATCGCTCGATGAATGTTAAAAGCTTTCATTTATTCTCAGGAAGTTCTGTTAATATTAAGTTGAAATATCTTGGGAGAAACCACGTTGACCATAGATCAGACGCCGCAAATATTTGTTGAAAATGTAGCATGAAAACAGATCAGTTTTAACGCAAGCATTCTAAGATTGGCCATAAGACCTCTAAAAATAAATAGCGATCAAACAAAAAGTGAGGACGAAACAAACTTCAAATTTACCTCATTCAAAATTTCATTCAACATTCATAAGGTGTCGAAGAGCAGGAGCTCGCAGTTTAAATAGGTTCTTAATTTTTATACCAAATGGGCTCATTGTTCAAAGGTTTTCGTTCTTTTTCAGGGGTTACTACAATAAATATTAATTAATACCTCACAGGTTTTGCTATTCAGTATTCTGAATTTTGCTCACAGTGTTGCAAAATTAGTTAATTCTCACATTAGCCTTTGTCGAGTAACCATTCTCAACATCAAAATCCAATTAAAAACACTTTAAACACAGTGGTAATAATATAGTTTCGGTTTTCTTGTATTGTCTCAAAAAAGGAGCAAATTTTGGCGGTCTGTCCCCCTTTAATTAAAATTTATCAATTGTATGATTCTCATGAAAATTTAATGAATTATATAATTCTATTGAAAAAATTCAGAACACAGAAATATATATGTACATTCTTAACTCTCCTATCAAGGAGTTTGAATTTCTAATACAATTCAGTAGTGTAAAACACTAAAAAATACTAAATAAGAGTGTAAAATACTAAAGATTAATTACGAGAAAAATAAATTTAAGCAGAAAAATTATTCCAAAATGCCAAAACTAAGACGTGACTGCGAGAACTAAAAATATGGAGTTATTTGACCTGGCATCCCAGCGATACATCAGTGAGAAAAATTCTAAGATACGGATAAGCTGAAAATGAATAGTAATGACACAGTATTTCCTTTGCGATACGCAGAATACCAAATCAATGAAATGATATGTATCGACATAGTATCAACATAACTGTTCAATATGCCAAAGAAATAGATCCTTTCGATAAATTTGGTCAAACGCAAAATAATTTGATATGTTTATTTTTAATTTTCGTAATTATTTATTCCATTATTTTTCAATTGTAATTTAATTATTTGCTTGATTATTTTCAACTTTATTTCCTGTAAAGTAGTATCAAAGTAATAGATTCCCTATAAAATTCGCTTGGTGATCGAACGAAGTCGTTCCCACGGCTGAAATAAATCAAGATCTCTCCAACGAAATAATTTACTGGGAATAACAGTAGCTCCACAGGCATGTAAAACAGTAGCTACACAGGAAAAACGTCCTGTACGTAAATATCCTGAAAATGCATTTGAATAAAATTCAAATAAAAAACATACTTACTATACAATCTAAATATTCATTGCCCAGTATAGCAACTTGCGATGTTGCTGCCTACACACTTCAGCCTATAAGTTGAACTCTCCCTGACAGTGTGGCAGTTTTCCAACATCATACTCCTGTTTTGCTTCCTTTCTCAAAATTTGGAAAGCAACAAATTTTCCAAGGCATCTTCTGCATGACTAGTTTTGAAGGGACATTTACCCGGGATCCGCGACAGCGCTGTCTTCTCGAGCGCATAATATCATTCCCTTTTGCGGCTGAAATTCAACGCATCATTTCAAAATAAATTTTCTGGTTAAGATGTTCTGCAACTGCGTTCCAATTTGAATATTGAGTGAATTGAAATAATTACCAGCACCTCGTTGCAAAAAATTATTGTAAAAAGTATGAACGAAATAGGTAAATAGGCTGAAAATAGTTAAAATTGTTGAAGCGATAGACAAGGATGCTTAGTAGGCATGTATAGCCGATTGCCCTCCCTGCTGAACAAAAAACTTTGTCAAAATTTTAAATAAAGTTCGTGGGTTTGACTTGAATGAAGCCCTGCACGTTTGCTAGGATATTTCTACGCCTATGCACGTGAGGTGGATTAACAGCCACGTTATTCAAAGGCAACCGACCATTACTCCCGACACTGCAAGCGTATAATATCATTCTTCACAACAAATTGGAACGCGTCTGTCAAAGCGGGCCAAGACATGCCTTTATTTCTTGTGCATTGATTTGGATCGTAACTCTTGGCCGTGACTTATGTACGACTTGGAGGCGAGTGGCCATATTGCTTAGCAGTCAATACGATGCTAATGTGCGACTTGTTCAGGCAAGTTGCTGGAACTGACAAAACACTGAGGACCTATTGGGAGAGTTCGATGTAGGATGTAGGGATCAGCTATAGATCAATTGTCCAATAATTCAACTGCTACCCACTGGCTAACAATAATAAAACACTACAATTTTAATCGTTTAACATTAACCGTGAATTAATTTATTTCAGTAAATATGAAGCTGATGAACAATTTTAGATAAATTAATAGTAATTTTGACTAAATGTAATTATATACATAACGTATATAGAATCCATCTCCAAAAAATCTGGACTTTGGGTTGCCGAAGTGCTGAAGTTTGGTCCATTGTAGCACACAAAATTGCATGTGCATCGCAACGGAGAATCGGCTCCGAGGATATGACTAACTTGCTTTCATCCTGTAGCCGGGAATTGATCAAAACTTGGGTGTTCTCGCTAACTTTGATCATTATCCTCACTCCCGAGGAAACTAGCCTGTAATTTAAACGGAATTAAAAATCTTGAGTATTAAAGTCCACTCGCTCGCCAAGTTGAGAATCTTCGAAGTTGCGAGCCTCAGGATGCCAATGATTCTGTCATTTAGGGACGATACGTGAAGATGACCTCCGCTGCGAGGCCCATGTTTCACGAACCCCATTACGGTTTATTGAAGCGGCATTTGTGCCTGTATAACCGACCAGCTATTCATTCGATATGTATAAATGATGGAACTTCGTGCAGGGGCTGGCATTCATTTACAATTTCGTTTATTTACAAATGAATAATGCATCTGCATCACTAAGTCTGTAAGTAATAACATAAACTTAGCCAGAAGTAAACAGACAAGAAAATATCTTCTAATTCGAATGATCAGAAGACAAATAATAGTACAAGGTAATTCTAGTGCGAAGACTCACTGTGCCTGAAGCTAAGGTTGCTCTTACTTTAAAAGTTGGATTTTTTAACTTGCTCTGAACAGGATAAAGTCATGGCTCTACTTCAAGAGATAAGCCTGAACTTCCGCTGAACTTTCTAAACTACAGAATTCGAGCCAGGACTGTTGGTTTACTTTATTTTATCACGAGGCTTCAGTTTTTAACTTTGATTTTTAAAGGAGAAAATTACGTCGTGCACTCGCCTTCAAGGTTAACTACAAAATGGTTAATAATGGAAGAAAATAAACATTGTGATCTAAGTGATTGATACAGTCGTCATTCATAAAACGATGTTCCCATGATTATAGTTACTGCTGATGATAATTTGAAAGTTAAGTTATATAATATTATAATTTCTTCGCTTTATAATTTCATCAAGAATATGATGATGTCCTTGAAATAATAACAACAAGAAGGTCATCATCAGTAAGAACAAGCAATAAAACCGATAACTTTTCTCAGAATTTTCAAATCGGAATAAGCACTGAACGAATTTATTGATGCACGGTTGGGAGGATCCAAACAAACGGAATGAAGTAGAGAGTAATCTTCAAAGTAAGTTGCTGGAGACTTAAGGAATTTACTTCATTCTTATTTGTTTTCATATGACAATTTATGTTTTAAGATCTTCAATGTGAATTTAGTTTGCTAATAATTGTTTGTGCTCATGCTTAGGTTTTGAACTTTTTTTTAAAGGGAAAGGGTTTTGAACTGACTATGGAGCTAGACTCCGAAATGTTTCCCTTCATAAGAAATAGTGAATTTTTCGGCTGTTCCCTTTGCTTTTAAATTATTGATAAGCTTGCGATTTAAGCAATCAAGTGATCTTAAAAGTTAGAGAAACTTGAATCTACATACTCTCCTCGAACCAGTTGGCAACGGACATCTTACTTGTGCGACTTGAACAAGAAACTTGTTCAAAATTTCTGTCCCTCTAAGGCAATTTAACCGTCTATATACCGCCGTATGTCACTCTCCGGGAACATAACTTTCAACTTAAAAAACTATTGAGTGTTGCAACCTGAGAACGTTTGTACGCAACAGAGAACATTTTAAAGTTGTCGTACATAGCGGCTACCATCAATGATAGTCATTTTGCGTTCACTAGAACGTTTCCTTTTTGGGAAGTAGGCTTGTGACAATAATCTCCGGTTACTCATATCAGGTGATAACGGGTTAAGACGCTCTCTACTTCGATCACTAACAGTAGTCATCTCTTCGATCGTTGCACTATACTATTGCTAATTGGTCGAGGCGTCGTGTAACAGAATATGATAATACTCGAAATTGATCTTCAATCTACATTAGTTTG
The DNA here is from genome assembly GCF_000764305.2 of Hyalella azteca. Taxonomy (NCBI): domain Eukaryota; kingdom Metazoa; phylum Arthropoda; class Malacostraca; order Amphipoda; family Hyalellidae; genus Hyalella; species Hyalella azteca. The sequence goes on from NW_025942244.1 coordinate 86,642, forward strand.
AGTCATTTTCTTCTCGACGTACAGCGTTACTATATGTTTAGGCAGCATCTGCAAATTTCGCGAATCAATTGGCATCTTTCGACGCTGCTTCTCACACAGAAAACCTGATTCTTGTGTCCAAGCGATGCCATTTCTTAAAACAAAAAGCGAACCTCTGACCACAAATCCAATTTCCAACTTTTATGAAGAACACCCGCTATGGCATATATAAACATTTCTTTAATCATTCGAGTAAAGTCAGTATTTCTGAAGCTGTAAAGACATTTAAAACTGTGACATTGAATATAAATGTCTAAGAATTCAAATTCAAGCTATTAGAAACATTGCTTTGGCATTGTAAAAGTAGACTTGTAAAGCGCGGATATCAAAGACTTCTAGCTGACATCGAGCAGAATAGAACGACAAAGCTGAAGAAGAAAATAACTTCCGTAATCCGTAAAATTAAAAAAGCTTCGCTAATGAGGAATCAATTCACTGATTAATAAAGAACTTGCACTCGTAGGTACGACGAGCCTCCACGGTATCCATTACCTGCCTTTTCATTATTGCATACCTCGAAGCGAATCACCTCCTCGAAGCGAATCACCTCTTCGGAACGAATCACCGCCTCGAAGCGAATCACCTCCTCGAAGCGAATGACCTCCTCGAAGCGAATCACCTCCTCGGAACGAATCACCTCCACGAATCAACTTGCACGGCAACAGCAAATCTCGGCGCCATCCAGCACTGGAATTGACGAGGTGGGGCTGCGTCGTGGGAGCCGCCAGGCGTGACCGCCATGGCAAGCAAACGGAACAAAATGCTGCGCTCGTGGAGAGCACATAGGGGACTTCAAATTGAAAGACGCTTCAATTGCAAGTTTTCTGAAGGCTTCGGACAGCGCAAAGTGAGGTGCGGATTGAAGGCTTTACACGCACCCCTCACTGCGATGTTGGCACGCCAAAAAGCACTCTGGTTTAGGAACATTGCATCGCAGGCAAAACCTGTAACGTAAATATCATGTTAAATTTAAAAAGAAGTACTTTGTCAATTATTTAATTCCATTTAATAAACTAAACTGTGTCAAAAGATTACTGTTTTGTGAAATCAACATCCCGGTAATAAATCACAACGACGTATAAATAAGGTCAGCCAGAATTTCTGTCGATAACGAACATTAATACGTATAAAAATACTCAATTATTTCAAATTGTATAAAATTTGTAGTTGCATATTTTAACTCATATTTAGAATACCATCAAATATTTATATATAGAAAATGAAACAGAATTTCTGCATGGGTCTGTTTTTGTAGCAAGATTGACGTTAAATTCGTTGATCGACTATATGCTACATGGCCGAAAACTGTCTTCAAATCCCCCTATAATATACTGATCAGGCCTCTTATTACTCAAGCATCCATTAGCTTGACAGCAACGAGCTATAGTCTACTCTTTAGCCAGATTACTGGGCAAATTTATAGCATACCTAACTGCTCGTTAGCGACAATAAAGGTAATAATAATGCAAATAATACCCAGTCCCTACTTTATGTACGAAGCAAAAAATAATGTTTTTAATAATTTTGGGACTATGAAAGCTGGAATGGTATTGTCGCGAAATGAAAAAGAAATGCTTTTTAATCCGTATTGGTTGCTGAGCGAGCCTCCATTGGGTATCAAAATTTAGTACATGTTATTAACGATAAAAAAAATGTTTAACATTTTTTTATGACAATAGAATAAAACTAAATAGCAGCAAGGGATCCATCTCACGAACAAAAGCATGGAAGGACACAATACACAATATACCAAACTAACATCACGGGCCATTAGGAATTCTGGAATCCTTTGAAGCAAAATTGATTAAAGTATTGATACAATATTGTGTAGCTTTCAATGACAGCTATTCCGATTAAAAGACAGGGGAAAAATTAAAGTCATTTTTTTAAGAAATAGTACATATAGACACAAATCTCCTGATTGCACGAACTTCCAAGCTAAATATAATTTCTTCCATTCAAAGGAAGCTCGTTCATTCACAGTCGAGCTGGTCAACTTGCAAATAGAGGAATAAAAAAAACTTAAATCATGCTCGTTTAAAATTTTCGCAAGTCCGTTTTCAACGTACATATACCAAGCATGAACCATAACAAATAACGAACCATAATGGCAACCCATACGACGTAACTTAGCGCAAGCTTCAGCAATCTTTGCTTGCCAATACTCACAAACAATGACGGAAGCTCATACAATTGCGCTATCGTGTACACAATATCATATGGAAGTGAAGGTTTCGATATGGTCATTTATTATGGATGCCAGTGGACATTTGGTGACATTCGTACGTAGCCCCCAGGATGAGAGGCTGTCACTGAGGCAATATTTGCAGCATGAGCAACATATGATGTCGTATGTAGCCCTATAGGATGGGAGGCTGTCACTGAGGCAATATTTACAACATGAGAAATAATTGATGTTGTATGTAGCCTCAGAATGAGAGGCTGCCACTGAGGCAATATTTGCAACATGAGCAACATATGATGTGGTATCTAGTCTCGAAATAGGACGCGGTCATTGATGCAATATTTGCAGCACAAAAGTGATCTTCNGTATCTAGTCTCGAAATAGGACGCGGTCATTGATGCAATATTTGCAGCACAAAAGTGATCTTCGACGGCTTCGAATGTAGCGTCGATGGCCTCACTGAGCACTTTAATTAGCTACGGGCTCAGCAAATGAAGATAAATGCTTCCGCCTCCTGCTTCCAGAACTTGACTGCTCGAGCAAAAGAAAGCACGAGCGGTCGACCGTAGGATTTGAGATGAGGTTACTTCAAATAACGGCTAAAAAAATCGAATTAGAAAAAAATTTCTGTCTATGACCGTTTTTTTACATGGCAATGTTAGTAAATTATTACCACGCCAGAACTAAATACTAGAAATGATATATAAAATATATCCCATTCTATTCCATCTATTAATGAAATTGAATATATAATAGTAATAGTATATAATAGCTGTTTCAGCGTTTATTAGGCCGTATAGGCCTGTCGCCGATTCTTAACTTCGCGGAATATTCACAGCTTGTTGCGGTCCCGAATTCGCAACTCACTGCTACAATTCTGCTGTGCTTAACTGCCCGGCCTCCTTGCCGATTCTGACTAGAAACTGGCGCACAGAGCTGGGATCGAACCCGCGCCTCTCTGCTCCCATCCGGGTACTCCGAACTGTAACCACTGGGCCACCCTGGGGGATCTCTCATGCTTCAGCTTAGCTATTGTAAAGTAAAGTTGCGACGACTAAATGCCAGACAAAGTGTAAGGAAGTAAAGCTATTATATTTCACCTGAGTCTGGTGATAGGAAATTCGGCCACGTTTGCAGCCACAGTGCGAAAAAAACGGTTCTCTCAGATTGGCGAGCCAGAAGACCGAATTTGATGCAACTTGTACGTGCCGCTCACAAAACGCAGAAAAAATCCAACCCATGCTTGGAAAGTTCAATTCGAACTTGTTAACCTTGTTACGACTGCCTGCCTTCGATGTTCAGTCAGCAAAAATTTTTTCTTCGAATAGAAAACAGAAGCAACCAGAAGGTTGCATGGACAACGAGCATATCCAATGTTACTCTCTCAATTTGTTGAACTTTTTTCAGTAGGAAATATGCCCATGAAATTGGCAATTCTGATGTTAGATTTAATAATGTTTAAATAAAAAATTATTTTTGGCGCCCCCGAAGAATAATTCCGTCAATTTATAACGTGCATGAAACCCACGGTTTCGTAGGCGTATAGCAAGAACAATTGCCCGAATTTTCCTATAAACTCGCACGGCACGCGTGAAAGTCGCAATTAAAGTAAGTTAGCACTGAGAAAACAACGGCTGTGATAATTAAATTCTTTGTTATTCCCTGAATTACTTTTTCGATTGTGGCACATTTTTCCAAATAAGAACTAGAAAGTTCCCATCCAGGTTTTTGATCAAGTTATTGTCTCGTGCCGAGCCAATATAAACTTTTTTCGGAGTGCACAAGAATTGCGCTAAAATTTTACTCGTTGGCTTTCAAAGTGCGAAAATATATTGCCCCTTTCATCAAATTCCTGGAGGTCCGGCAAATATATTGCAAGGATAGCAAACCTGAGCAGGTAAAGATTTGGTTCACGCAATTCTTAGGAGTACGATAAAAAAAATTAGAAACATTTTTGCTTGACTAGAAAAATGCTACGTAATATTTTCAGTTTAGTTTTGTTTTACTGGTTGCTGAATATTTTTACAATTGTTTATTGAATTTATTTCACACGGTAGGTGTTAACAGTTAACGCGTTGTATAATTTTTTTATATAAAGTTAACAGTTAACGCGTTAAATAACTTACTCTAAATAGCAATTAATAATAAAAAGTATTAGTATAATAGTAATGTATAGTCATAATAATATAGTAAGTAGTAATTGTAATAGTATTAAATAAAAACTACAAATAGCTATTAATAAAATATAAGGCGACATAGATCCTAATCAACGAATTAATAACTTATCAGGTAGAAGACGTTCATACCAGAAATAAGCACTAGCTGAGATTTAAAAAATTTATGTAGTCCATGGTAAAAATTTGAATTAAAAATATAGAAAAGTCGTCATTAAAGTAACTTTGAGAGAAAGCACTTTTTTAATAAGAACTTGCAGAATACCAGCAGTATGCATTAAAAATACCTCAATAACTACCATCCGTACGACGAGTGTCAGTTCTTCTAGCATAGTGAATAAAGTACGGAAATATTTCAGGATCGAGGAAGTTACTAGAGGACGTCTTACGGTATGGTTATCGAGCCGAGGTCTTTCGGAGACATAATCCCACAACCTAAAAACGGCTTAGAAACCGAGGAAGAATTACGACTTTAGGACACTCCAATAAACAGTCGGTCTTTAGAACGAGCTTTTCGTATAGGAATCCAATAGTGGTTTTATTTCTATTCGTGTCATAATACAGGAAACATTTCAAGATTTTTGAAAGCAAATCATCGTTTTTCTATTTCCGTTTTCCGTTTTTCATGAACGACGAAGTATATCGATGAATGTATCTCAACGTAGTTTTTTCTACCGGTAACATACATCTTCCTTGTCATCGGAACTCGATCAGAGCTACAGCCTCCAGGCAATTTAGGTTTAAACAACGTTTATTATCAATTGATTTCGTTACATCAACGTTTATAACGTTATTTCAACGTCGGATGCCTGATGCCACAGCGCCTTCCAGATATTCCACAAGAAGACTTGAAAAGTAGTACATTTGATTCGATGAATGCATTCCGATACTTGTGTTTCTGGTGTAAAAATTTCAAGTCGAAATGATAAAAATTTTATAATTTGTAAAATTATGAAAATGTGTATGAGAAACACGAAAATCTGAAAGCTGGAATACCCAACGATTTTTGTTGGGTCATCCGCGCATGATCTGCGCAGCACTAACTTCAAAATTAGTGATTAGCGAAAAAGCGTTTAAGTGGATCAATTAATTTTAATGAGGAAGAAAAGCGAAGAAATAAACTATAATATACCTTTCATAAGAACAAGGTTCTCGTGGAATCAAATACATTTCAAAACTAACTGGTAAAGTTTGTACAAATAGATACAAATGGTACAAATGGATGACTTTGACCCAAAAAAGTACAAAAAAGTTTGTACAAATGGATGAAATAATCAAATTTATAAAAAAGGATCCACCACTGTAACTGGAACTGATGGACATTATTCATTCTGAATATTTTGGCTTGTGAGTCTACACTTTGTGTCAAGGTAGCTCCAAAGTCCAAATAGGATTTCAAAATAAATTTGAATGAATTATTTTATATCATTACGAGGGAGTACCAAACTTGTTTTATTTCTTTTCCCGTGACAATTAAATCTATATCGTATACGTCAGATAGTATGAACAATTATTATGCTATATGAAGAAGTTCAGTATACTTTTAAGCATTAACCAGCAACAAGAAATTAGTAGGCGTCTAATTAAGAAACTAATCAATGGAAAAACCTAGATGAATTCAAGAAAATAAAACATTGTCTTCATATTACGAATGATAATTCGAAGCAATGAGAAAAAAGTTTTTTTTTCCTTACATAACAGCGTTATGTAAAGAATATTTGATTTGAAAGAAATTGTGGCTTCAAAAGAAACATTTGTATTATCTCTTACTTCATTAATCAGATCATTTGCAAAGTAGCCGGCTATTGACGAACAAATTTTAATTGAATGATATAAGCTAAACGCAACAATTTGCCGTTATTTTTTACCGGTTGCATCCATCTCTGCAGTATCAGGAAGATATTGCCAACGACAACAGCTCTTGCAATTTATTCACAGTAATCTGCACAGCCAGCGGCTTACATTGTAGTGCCGACTGAGCCCTGCTGCTGTCGGCTCGACGGTGTACGTCAATTGAGATCCTTCCAAATGATTTGAAATTATACATATAAGGTTATTTGCTGATTTTGCGACAAAAGCCCCTACACGCAGGGTAAGTAAATTCAAACTATAATTTAAGGTGGAGTCGACTGGACTTGAAAGTTGCAAGATGTTACATTTCATCTTGTATGCTTTGTCGCCCGAGAAGTTGAAGTAATTAGAATGGATATATACTTATATGCGAACGAAGTTTTTTCCACTTCATCGGCTAATGGCAATACGTGATTTTGCTCCCTTACTTGTGATATGTGAGCTCCTATCTTGTGCAAAAATACGCCAGATTAACTCAATGCAATTGGATCAGTTAATAAATTTTTTGACGTAGCGACGTATTAGTGATTGATATGTTTCTTAAATAAAATTTTTCGTTATATACATAATTTCCTTTATTTTTATCTACTGTTAGCTGATACAATTACATCGATTGATATTTGTTCTAGGCTCCAGGAGACAATACAGAGTGTAAGCGAGCATCGATTCGGGCATATTAAATAAGAATCAATACAAGTTGTTTAGAATGGACAACTTTGAACGAATATAATCTAACATTGAAATACTTGTTAAATTAAACCGACTCTGAAACCATATATCAGCTTGGCAGACTGAAATGGTCAGCTCCTGACATTCGTCTCACGCCGCAAGCCGTAAGTTTTACAAACTTTTTGTCCAGTCTGGACATTTTAAAGTTGGAGACTGACGGTGCTAGGGTAATTTTTTTACTTCAAAGTCGGGCCAAGAGCATCATTTCTTTGATATTTTTAAGGGTGATGTGAAAGGAAAAGTTTCTTTGATCGTCAATCATGAGATCGATGGCGGTCGTCACGCCAATGTGGAAAATATGCCCTGGACGCGAGTCCCAAAAACTTATGCGCAAATTTTTTAGAACGGGAATTTCGTCCCCATATAATAATCCATTCTATTGATAATTATATACCATCTTTCTTATGAAATCTTTATAATATCTGTGCATTAATTTGTGGTTTTACTATAATACCATGTTATTTAGATTTTCTTTTTACTTAACTTCTCTTAACTTTTTACGCGTTAGTTTCTACAAAAAATATGTTCTTCTCCGAATATTATAATAATCCGACGAACGATGATTGAGAAACAAGGCCATGAGGTTCTGATTAAAATTGGAAGATATTCTAGATATTTTCGGAACAAATATTTGCAAAAATTTATATGTTCTTGCTATTATCTCGGTGCTAAATTTGGCAGCATGGCATATATTATATTTAATAATAAATATTAATTTGGCATATATTATACATATAGATGTGATTTTTCCTTATAATATTATATATAATTTATATTGGATATTACATATAGTTATACAATACTATAATATACATTTTATATTACAGGCGTATAAATATTTTATATAAAGGCTTATAAATATCTAGTAAAATTGAGACAAAAAATAAGTGCACCTGATGTCAACATAATCCGTCTCGCTAAATTAGCGGCTGAAGTGTAAAACTGGTCCTAATGTAGCGTGGGTGTGAAATATGAGTTTTATATTTTCTGGACAAAAATCAAGAACTTATTTGCGCTGAGTAAGTGCGTATGTCCTGCTGGAAAAAAATAAGGTCGTCATTATTCCAGGTGAACTGGAGAAGCAGGCAGCGGCTGGAGAGCTTGAATAGAAGATCTAACCAAATATTGGCTACTCTCTCACTTCCATCTTCTGGCGCTCTCAGGATGAAAGATGCCAATAGCTTTTGCCTTATCAAGCCTCTACTAAACGGCCCAATATATGCACTTCTCTGCGCACTTTAAACGTCTTTCTTGGCATAAAAATCATGCCCATCTCGTGGGCCACTTCTAAACCTTAGTTCAATATAGAACGTACGGACCCAGATTCGAATTAGAATTGAACACAGTCATTTGTTTTACTTAAAGTGATAAGTAAAATTTACGTATAAAAATGACGTAAAACGAGGATAATATTTGGTTAAAATTCTGAATTTCTACACACTCAAACTTATTAATTAACTTATGACTAATAAACGAATACAACTTTTTTACTCCCCAAGTCGTAGCTTCAGATCGTAGCTTATCGTAATATCGTGTGTGGACTCTCAACCGCCCGTGCTGACCATTATTTTACATGATTTTTTTCCATTGCGAAGGTTTAACGCTCGTGGCTGCTGATGATGCAAGGCCGCACCTCGATGGTTGCTGACGTCGGCATTTTTTGCATCTGAAGTGATTTTCTCAATTGAAGAAGACTTCAGGTCGCTGCCTGGTCAGCTTGTGTTTGCTGCGGGTCTAGTCCCAGTGAAAATTTACAGACGCGTCAGCTTCTGATTTGGAGTACCAGAAGCTGGGGCGACTCTAAATTTTGTTAGGGGTAATGCTCACTGATGGGTCGGTTTGTGCTCATGCGGAGTTTGGGAGTGATCCATTTGGAATGAACTTTAGGTTTTAGCCATAAGTTAATGATTTTTTAGCACCTAGCGTGAAATTTAAGTTTGGCGGATCTGATCCCACGATTACACTTGAAGGTTCATCATGTTTATAATAATTTCGCATTGCCATATTAATTACAAAATTTGCTTCGAATACGTCGAATTTAGAGAGAAATCGAAGATTTCTCTTAAATTTTTCATGCCGTCCACCCACGAGAGAAGCTGACAAAACCATTCTACAAATATATATCAAATCACTAAATTGCTTTAGCAATAATTATTCATTATTCAGAATGAAATAAAATGCTCATCCATAAAGCCAATGCCATAATATATTTATTGAAGCAAAGAACTGGAGGTGGTCGTTTAAATGTAAAGGTTTAGTCAGTCGTGAAAATTTGTGAGCCGAGTTAGTGAATAAATCGGTAGAATTGAGTGCTTAATCGTTAATAATCGGATTCAATACAGCATAGTGGGCGGCTGGCCTACAAATCATGGAAGGCCGAGTCCAATAAATATAAACGGCCCATCACTACGACACGCGAGCCAATAATATATGTGAAATTTATTGGCTATTATACATCGTATAAATTAAGAGGTAAGATAGATTTCATCGCTGGATATTTTCTTTAATTGTAAATATGAATATCGAGGAATATTAGACTCCAGTACCAGCTCAATAGAAATATGCCAGTTGTTTTAGAAAACATTCAAATTTTTTATTCGAGATCTTAAAGTGATTCATCCACAATAATTTTATTTCTATTACGCTTATTTGACGAGATTTACATTCTGTCTGTTTAAATTAAAATTCTATTTACCTAATAAAGCCCAAATTTGTTCTTAATTTGTCTAGCTACAGGATGTAGTTCCTCAACCCAAAATGTTGTCCTTCTCGAAGAACAACTTTCACGAATTATATTTTTTGCCTTGTATCTGAGCCGCAGCTGAAAATTTCAAGCAGCGTTGACAAGCAGCACTCAAGCAGTGTTGACAAGCAGCACTCAAGCAGCGCTGACAAGCAGCACTCAAGCAGCGTTGACAAGCAGCACTCAAGCAGCGTTGACAAGCAGCACTCAAGCAGCGTTGACCAGCATTAACCAATTATCAATAAAAAGCCAATTTCCAGAAAATATTGAACGCACGGAAGGAAAGAAATCTTCTAATTAAAAAAGGCGAATGTTGACATGTACCGAAAAAAACATCGATGGAAAATTCTCACTAATTAAACAGTTAATGCGGCATTAAATATATAATGCTCATGTCTTTGAGTAATAAACTAGACTCTAGGAAGTATGGCTTGTAATACAAATGATGTCTTATCTTGATTTCTTATCATGCAAAGAGATTTCATGCATCTCTCTCTATCTTGAAACCTTGCGCAATTCCCCACCAACATTAATTCGCATTCAACAAGAACCAATTTGATTAGCCAGCTGTATGTTTACACAGTCCAATGCGTTTACACTGTCCAACTATTAAATCTCGGTAGATCAAGTGAGCCTCGGCATAAATTTGCGTAGGCTTAACCTTAAATGCCACGAATAGCTATCGAATTAAATCCATTCTGCTGTCCATGTCTAATATCTTATGCATAGAATTTGCCGCAACTTCAGCATATTACACTAGAGGTGCTCTAGCTGTTATATTCTCCTATACTGAGATAACTTCATAGAATCGTTATTTGAAAATCCTCCACTAATCATACACATAATGGTGCCAGAATTTTTTTCAGCACTTCAAAAAAATTTCGATTATATTCGGCATGCAAGTTCTGCTAGATGGTTCAAGTTTTCACTTTGTTTCTTCCGTCAATTGCATGGCAAGAACTTGATTATTTGGACCAGACAGAAATCTCCATGTATATTACCGCTTCTCGTTGATAGAACATTGTCATGTAGTATATTTCCTCATATTGGATAACGAATCTTGTCCTTCAATCTTCGAGGTATGAAAAAGTAGAAAAATCCCGTATATTATTTTTTTCTCAACAGTTACAGAAAAGGCTTCTGACATTGAACAGTTAAGTCTGAGCGCTTAGGTATTGTTAATGTATTTAACTACCATTCATAATTTTTTTCATAACCACATAAATTGACTTGATTTTCTGCTAGAATACCATTGCATGGAAGATATTTCTGAGTGCTGTCTCACCCGGAAGTAATTTCGAGACGGGATAAGCAGAATTCCAGCAGACGTCGCTGCTGTTGGCGACGGGCTACGCGAATGCAATTCTGAGATGCAATACTGTTTTCAGGACGAAATTTTTGCGAGGATCGCTAATTTCCTGACGTCTTCGCCAACCGTCTTGGCTTGGAGACCACGGCATCGAATATAGAGATGGAGGAGATGTCATCTGAGTTAACGAATTCCACAGTCTAGATTCTTTTTAAATTGCCTTATACCTGTGACGATTACTGCAGTTATCCTAAGTAAGCTGTTTTCAGCAAAAGGCAAAAACAACTAAGTTAACCACATATACTCTTTTACATTTCTTCTTCTAATTTCTAAGATAAGGTGAAATTTATACTATTATTGCATCTCCAGGTAAAACAACGATGGACGTTTGAGCGCAAATGCAATAGTGGGGGGATACTCTTGTGGTGGAGCAAACTTTCTGATTGAAGAGAAGAGAATAGACTAATAATTCAACGTACGGAAAGATAGAGAAAATTCATCCATGTCAAATGAATTCTCAGAATTACATAACTAATCACCAAATCTTCCATTCTACAAAAGATTAGGCCGAATACTACATTCATAATTAAATTCACATTCCTGGTCCAGTTTTCTAGGTCATGCAGATTGTAGCAATTCATTGTTCATTTGCACAATGAAGATTTAAACCTGGTATTAAATTACTGTTAAATTATGAATGAGTTCTATGTTCAACGATCAGTTCTATGTTATTTATAACCGCATTATTTTAGAATTTTTTCAAAAAAATTAGACTTCAAATCGTCAGAATAGGTTACTGATAATGATACTTATAAAGTACGATTTTAATTGAACAAATATAGATGCATCATTAATTTCTTGGCAGTATCATATCATTTTTAAGTTGATGGAGAAATTTATATTCATAAAGATTTACTGCTGATTTTTGCATTGTTGGTTCATTCTACGTAATTTAATTGACTCATTTTTATTCGTGGTTTAAGAACCAGACCTTAATTTGAATAAATAAAACATTTGATCACGCGAAATAAATCGAAGTGTGCACAACGGAGACCTCACCTTAAACAATTACCATTGTAGGACTAATTATAATTTATGATTCCTAAATTAATATTATATCTTTACAATTTAAAATTGATTTTATTACTTTATATTTATGTGTTTCAAGTTATAAGATGGAGCTACAAGATGGAACTAACAAATGAAAGGTTATCGTTTAAATTTTCGATAGAAATGCGAGCGCTCGTCTATCTTAAGGCAATTTTCCGCTGTCCTATCATTTCTTCTATCCGGATAACTTGTGATCATGTCACTCAGGCAATATAAGATGTTTATCTTGACAGTAATTCCTACAAAGCCCTTAGTTATCCACATTAGTGTTACGGACAACTGATCATATTGGACTTGTTCATGTTTTAGATCGAAAGTGGCAAAAATTCTAGTCAAATGAGAAAATAATTTATAATTTAATTTAATTTTAGAATTTTATAATGGGAAAATTCAAAAAAATCTCCAATTCTAGAACAAGGTTCATTATATTAATTACTACTTGGTCCTCTTCATACAGCAGTTTTGCTACGAGGTACTCCTATAAAATTTCTATTTGAATATTCGATTGGTATTTATGCATAATCGTAATTGGGTAATTATAATTAGACATTGTTGAAATGGCTTCATTTCAGGAAATTTGAAATTTTTAAATTCAATATAATCCAATATTGAGCATATAATATAAAAATTACTTTCACTTCACAATACTACAATCAAGCCGGAAATTTATTTGTCCGATTAAGATAAAAATAAAAATGCCTAAAATAAAATAAATAACCTCAAACTGACACAAAGCGAGCAATTAACCAACGACGATCAAAGTGAGGCAAAACAATAAATTATTCTAAAGAATTCCATTGGAATTTAAATGGAAATCTAATATTTCGAGACGAATTTTAGTTTAATTCGTTACATTTTCATTGCGAAGTAAAATGGCTCGAAAAAGCAATAAATCTCCGTACATACTTTTCAATTCTTGTTCAAATGACTCATATTTTTTTGCAAAGGCTCAAACGAATAATAACCTAATCCTTTAGAATTTGTTACTCACATTTCAACGCAAAATGTAGGTTCCCTACTGCGCTATTTGATTAACACTCGAGCCTGTGAGCCTTCGTACGAGAGACTTCATAGTCATAAAACTCGGATTAAAAACTGAGTGGGCGAGATTGTCCGGGAAAAGGTTATTTAAAAATTCACTAGCATGCATTTTGCATTTTCTGTGTGGGCTTCGATCAGAATGCGGATCTGAGGATTTAAATTCGATATTCCATGCATAATATTGCTTTAACTTGTTTTGTGATCCTTTTGGATCTATATTGGCTCTGCATACATGAATTTGATGCTAATTTATGACAATAAATACTCGTAATTCAAGACTTGAGTAATGAATCGTTGAAATATATTTATATAAAGATGCAACCTATGCCATCTGTTAGCCGAAGCAAACCAACATCGGTGTTGTATATTGACTTATTGCATATGTCAATAAGCCAATATGCACTGAATTTGTAATTTTTTATTACATTTCACGAGCATCAACGTAAAACATTGAAGATACCCAATTCCTCAGATGTGTAAACAACAAACAGAAGCAAACAACTGTAACAATTCCTCCAACTGTAACAACTCTACGCCACGCGCCACTGCAGTTCACTGCACGGAGGACATCTCAACTTGTAGAAATATTCTCGGTATTCGGACGAGGTGTTACCGCAATTCAGTTCCGCGCCAGAGAGGTGATACCAGGCCTGCTGAAGAGCAGCTCGCTGACGGCGACGCAATCAAGACCTTAATTGGCTTTCGAGGCGCTTTGCCAGCGCTGGATGGCGTCATTGTGTCGCCGCAATTGTTGGTTAGCCGTGAGGATTGCAGTTCCGAATTGGGCGATCACTTAAGTCGACTCTGAGACCCGGAAATTCTTAAGCTGCAATCTCTGTTAACTGAAACTCTAAAAGGTACGATTTGGCAATGCAAAATATACAGAACACGAAAATATATTTCTGAACTGTAAAAAATCCATTCTGTCAAGAAATCGATGCTTACACACCAATATCAATAAACAGAATTGAAATATTTTATTTTTAATCAAATAAGACATTGAGGTAATGGGACTGGCTGAGGCAGAAGCAAAGCTAAAAAGCATTTAGATTTTTCGTCAGTGACGATAACAAGTGTGAATAAGTCAGGCATGGCATCGAACGTAAGTCACTTATCGGAACCAATGCAAAAAACATCGCCAAAATATAAACGATGAGTATGATTTTGTCGGATAATATCCGTCGTACGACTGCTCGAGGGATTCCATTTCCTGACCGTGGCCCTCGCTCATCCAATTTGTGCCCGCATAGAAATGCAAGTTGCGCATGCTTTAAAATCTTTCCTTGAACATGCATGATCACAGACATAAAGCCTGCACGATAATAATTCTTTATGGTCGTCATTATTTTGAATGGCTAATCAACCATAACCCCATTCACAAGAAAAATTCGTGAGACCTTCGCAAGACTGCGGTTTGCCTAATCTTTAAATATTCCTAGTCAACTGAAATTGAATTTATTCGAACAACTCTTATTAAGCGAGTTACTTCAATGAACTGAAATTCATTTGCTACCAAGAAGCAAAAATAACAGTTGGTAATTAATCATCATTCGTAATTCGCTATATGTGATTGAAACCTCGCGTTTTGCTGCATGCAGAGTTAGCGTTCTAGAAGTTAACGCTTATAAATGCGCCAAAGATAAGTAAAATAAATGTAGATGAACATGCATTTTCGAAAAAGCATCCGAGATGAGATTCATTGATTATAACTAACTTGCTGAGGGTTTTACGAATATTACGATACAAATTTTGTGAATCTTCAAGTTTGCGTAGCAAGTCGCTTAGATTGAACTAGAAGCACTCAAGAAGACTAAGTAATCTAACAATATGAAGACGAACAGAATAATAACTAATACATTCTTAATAAGAATTCTGTGTGTTTGGAAAGACGCACTCTCATCTCATCAAGAAATAAAGAAGAACGTAATTCTATAACGGAATCAAAAGTAAGGTTAATGCGCCGGACAATTACGGGTCACAAATTATTTCACAGAGAAAGCAATTCCAAAGATGATTCATGGAACTCCATCAGCGCCGCTGCGGCTGAAGGCCTCAAGATTTCCCGAAAGCCGCGCGTCAAAATAACGACGCGCGTGGCCTCCACGCCGGTAACGAGGAGAGACAAAAATTGCTGCTTGTTTTCCTCAAAGAATTCACTTAGCGTCACCTCGATGAGGCTGATTTTGCGACGGTATTTCTGCGAAAATCTTGCACATAATTATTTTTATTTTTACACATTTATTATAGAGAGGATTTCTCAACATTTATTGATATACTTTTAATTCCAAAATTTACTGTCATTATTTGTCAAGCGACGTCGTTACTGATAAACTGTGGTTGAAAAGCAAAGGCTTTAAAGTTTCCAATGCTTTACCTGCTTTCATACACCAATAACGAAGCCTATCTCTTTTTTGCGTCTACCGATCAGCAGCCTTCTATAGATCAGGAATATCTACAATATATCAAAAGACTAGCAGCCTTCTAGAGAAGAGAAGTCGTTTACAGACAAGCAACCGTCTCCTGACTAGCCATTTAGAAAAATGCGTCTACAAACCTGCAGCAGACTTCTAAAGACCAGCAATGTCGTAAACTCGTCTACAAACTACATGCCTTCTGAAGACCAACAATGTCGTAAGAACGTCTACAGAGCAGAGGACTTCTAAAGTCCAGGAATGTCATACAAGTGTCTCGAAATAAACATCTTTTGTTAAACAGCCGTATTGTGTTTCAATTTCTCGAATTCTATCAATTGTATCAGCGCGATGTCTCGATACAAGCTATTAATTTTCAAGGGATAGAAATACGAGCTCGTGGTTATTTAAAGCTCCTCATATTGATAGATCCAAACAACAAAATAGTTTTGATATTGCTCGGGATGTTATTATTTCTCTGCTATTCATAGCCATGGCTGAAATTTCAGCAGATTGATTGGTAGTTATATTAATGTAAAGTGATGGTTTGAGGGCCTAGTCGCCAGTGTCACGATTCGCTTAGCGTCGTTACACTACACAATGTACATTGTCACAATATGTATTGCAAAATTTTCTTATTGTCACGAGAAAACATGGCAAGAATTTCACAAGCTCGACAGAGTGCTTCACAGCAGAGCTTTCAAAATTCAAACAATGATCGCAAATCAACTAATATTTCATTGAAATAACAGGTTTGAGTGCTGTATGGCTTAGAACGTGTCTTGAATTAACGATATTTTACGCGAAAATATTCGGCCTCATGACGTCCCGATGTCATCACAACGTCGGATAGCGTCCCGACGTCCTCACGGCAGCTCGACGTCCCGACGGCATCTCGACGTCCCGATGGCATCTCAACGTCCCGATGGCATCTCGACGTCCCGATGGCATCTCGACGTCCCGGTGGCATCTCGACGTAGGCATCTCGACGTCCCGATGGCATCTCGACGTTCCGATGGCATCTCGACGTCCCGATGGCATCTCGACGTCCCGATGGCATCTCGACGTCCCGATGGCATCTCGACGTCCCGACGGCATCTCGACCGGCGATCTCGCTCGTATTATGACTCGACAGATTTGCTCTTTTGCTGCTGCCGCTCTGGGCAAGCTCTTGGCTCTTCACTGAAGCCATCACCGCAAGAAATTAGGGAAGACATTGGGGAATTTGTGGCCCATCACAGAGTAGGAGTAGTCGGGATCACAGTTGTTCCCATCCATCGAAGTTAGATTAGATTGAGTTGGCGAATGCTTCTTGATGTAAGATTTATCAAAAGAGAAAAGGAGTAATTCATCGGTAGGAACGAAAGATATGAAGGAAAATATAATTATTTTGAGATATTCAGCCTTATATGTCATTTTATATCTGCTGTATATCACAATCTTTATGAAAAACTTTCCCGGTGCAATAGACGAAGAATAAATGCTTAAAAATAACATTGATAGAGAGGATTACAAAACAAACTCTGTGATGACGTACATAAAAAAGCCACACATTTTCTTCGCTGCTTCTTTTAGTTTTTTAATTAAAACTTAGCAAAAGTCATTATAACTAAATTTGCATTCAGAAAACAGGGAGAAGTGAAATTCCTGTAGCGAAGGTGCGAGTGGTACTTTCTCTGGACATTTACCAGCAGAACGCTTTCGATATTGCACTATTTTGCGTAATCATTATTAATATACATTCCACTTCAATCAACGATATATTTTTGGAGTTTACTAATATTATCATTTTTCTTAAATTGCTGTGGGGTGTTGAAAATGCATTACATATGAATTAATGAGCTTCAATGAAACATGAAAGGTTTCGCTAAGGAGTGAAAATACTGCCAGATAAAATTGCTGAATGACTTCCAGGAAAACTCATCCTGGCTTTGATGAATGATTAAGATCAAAGGCTGGTAGATATTTTTTGTTTTTTGAGAGGCATATGTGTAAATAATTTTTCAGTTTAAATCTATTTAAATTCTTGTAATGATAATAATTCAACATGAATTAGTTCGAAGCATAGCTTTTTGAATTGCCTGAATATAAATATACGTTGTTATTTAAGCTTTCGATGTTGGAAGGTAAATTTAAGACTTACAATTGCAACTGTGCATTCATCTGCGTTATTTATACAAAGTTTTAAATACTTTCTTCTTCTTGGTTTGAGATTTTCATACAGTTTTGACTGAAATAAGACAGGTACACGAATTTTGCCTTATATAGAAACAGTATTTTGGGGCAAAGTTGGAAATTAACGGCAAGTTAGAAATCCGCGACAAGGCTCTTTCTCATAAAAGGTAATGCGAATAAAAGGCAATGCGAACCCATCAAACATCAATGCTCTTGAATGGTAAAATTTTTTGTATGAATGATTTATTGTTCAGTGGATTCGCCGACGACTAATATAAGTAAACAAAAATATTAGAAGAAAATATTGAAAAGCAAATCATTATAATGTGAAATAATAAAAGATAATTTATCATAGTTAATGTAGCTTGAGTAGAAGTTGAATATAAATTTTTTCCAGCAATACACGAGTACACAATTTTACAAATTCATTGAAAATTATTTTGAATATCCGTGAGTTTAAATTCAAAATCGCGCAAAATGACCGAGAAAGCAATTGTAGATGGTTACAAGTGTATTGATTTTTTATAAAACAGAACAATAGCTAAGCAAGAGCTAGATGGAGAAATTAATTAATTAGTTTACGACAATGATAAGCGCTCTAGAATTTTCAGTTCCACGCAAATGAGAGTAGGAAGAGTAGCGCTAAGTTGATAATGACTCGGGGACTTTAAACCACATCGCAAACTTAGCAGCCACATTACGTGCCAAATTAGGGCCATTTGGTGGACAAGTTTGTGTGTTCTCCAAACTAACGTTCAGAAACTCTTCGAGTTGAGGAATAGAATTAAGGACGTCGAGTTGTCTGTGGGGAATTGCATAATTGCCCAGTAAAGCGAGGGAACAGGAAATAAAAGTTATGATCATTGACGCATATTGTCACTGTATGCATTAGAATAATTTTCTGTAGAGCATAAATGAAACTTTAGCGATATCACTACAATATCAACAAAGTTTGGAAGAAAAATTAATTTGTATTATTTTGAAAACATTAATAATGAACCTTTTTGGTTTGGGAGGCCAATATTGTCACGGCACTAGCAGACCATTTCAAAAGCATTCACGCATGTAAATGATGGGGTCATATTGTACTAAAAATAGATACTTTTTTCACGTAGCACATATGCACTTAAATACAGTGTACAAACTGGGTCAGAATGCCAGACAAATGGGCAAAAAGTGCATCGCTTATTGGACATAACTCTCACATTTTTCTGAGTTCTCCACACCCAATCTCGATGACTGATATACAAAGCATCTGACGTTGAAATACCGTTGATTAAACGTTGTTTCAAAAGAATACACTTGTAATAATTTCTTCAACTAAATCAACTGATAATCACTGTTTTTTTTTCAAATAAATAAACCCGTAAACGATGTTTATTCAACAAAATCA
Organism: Hyalella azteca; assembly: GCF_000764305.2. Classification (NCBI taxonomy): domain Eukaryota; kingdom Metazoa; phylum Arthropoda; class Malacostraca; order Amphipoda; family Hyalellidae; genus Hyalella; species Hyalella azteca. Next base: position 105,802 of record NW_025942244.1, read on the forward strand.
AATCGCAATCAACGTTGTTTCAACATCACTGTTCTGGAGGGTGGAGTCGACTAAACTTTTTTGCAGAATGATGAAACAATTTCCAGTGAAAATTTACAGACGCGTCAGCTTCTGATTTGGATTACCAGAAGCTGGGGTGACTCTAAGTTTTGTTAGGGAAGAGCGCATCGAGTTCCTTCGTTAGCTACACTGAGGTTGGCTTTTAGAAGCCCCATTAAATGTCGCACTAAACGCACGCCTGCACGGCTAAGCTTATGCGTTCGAGGGCCGTAAAGCACTCCAAGAAAAAGGCTTTTGTGCTGTCATCATCCTTGGGAATTACGCGGCTGCAGATAAAAATTACGAAAAAATACCCGTATTTTCGGAGAGGTAATCTGGGGAACACGAAAGTTATAGCTCGCATTTGATGTAGGAAATATCATCATGGTAAAAACAATATTGAATTAAGGTTTCATCTCACGGGGCTGTTAGGATAAAAAGTATTTCCTTAATTCTTAATTATCCAATCAGTGTGGTATCAATAATGCAATAAAAGCTAAGTTTAGCTGTGCATGTTAAGGCTGAGCGTTGGCTTCAGGGCTTGTTGAATAGTTGAATTTGTGACCAGCGTCTGCGGCCGACTGACTTCTCTGATGTTGCACAATTGACATTGTGTCGAATAAAAACACTAGGTTTTTACTTTTATTATTTAAGATCCAAATTTATGCATCGTGTACCGCTGGCTCGTAACAGCGAAAATAAATAAAAATAAATAAATAAATAAATGCTTCACTCAGTGTTTAGCGTCTGATTTCTGCATAGCCTGCGACAAAAGACATGCGCATTATTGCGCGAGGTGCAAGTCTTGCGCATTAAAATTTTTATTGCATCAATAATTATTAGTCCCTCTGATGGACAAAATGTTAAGAAATTATGAACAGAAATGACGAGGTACATTCAAACATTACAAATGCATTGCATGTGGGGGCTCCAAATGAGTTAAATGCCACTTAGCTCTTTTTAGAGCATTTTCTCATTTATGAAAAAATGCACTACTGTGCTCGCCATGTCCGTCAGTCCGTCTGTCTGTCCGTCTGTCTGTCCGTCCGTGATTTCTTCATATTTTCGTCGACGAGAAAATGCGCTCTCTGTCACTCACTGCAGTGAGTACTGAGTCTTTTTTTTCGTTCAGCGCCGGCGATTCTCAAGGTTTCAATATGTAATGGTCACTTCTCCTAAATTAGTACGGAATCTGTAGCAGTTTCCTTCTTAAGAGGATGACGTTGGCCACATTAGCGGCAATGCGGCTGTCGTTAGCCTGGCCATAAAGTTAAATCATGCTTTAACGTACGGTCGCAATCATAAGATGCAACACTCCATTGAGTGCGGCCCTGGATATTGCCTCCCTCTCCCCTTCTCGATCAGAGCTTCCTTCACATGCGTGTGGTATGGACGGTTGAAATTATTGTTCTTATGAGAGTGCATGATGGTAGGTAGGTTTTCTCAGCATTAGTAATATATTAATTGATTGTTAAGTTTAATAATAATTGTTATAGTTCTGAGTGAAAAAGTACTTAATAAACTGAGAAAATCAATGACCAGTAAGTACTTGGCTGTAATTTATATTGAAGAACTCTATATCTTAGCCACGAAGCATTCATGTGTTGAAGAGATTAATTAATAAAAGGAGTTTTTAATGCATTAGGCTAGCTTATGCTCACTTTTGAAGCAGTAAATAGTGGTCGAAATAATGCATACGGCCTACAGTTGAAGTGGTAAAAAACCAACATAAGTTTGATGTTCAGACCAATAAGGTTTCTCACAACAACTTAAGTTGTTAAGTTAAGTATTTCCTCTCGCTCACAATGACATTAAAAGACAATTTTTCCAACACAGCAATAAAATACAAAGCGCATGAAAAAATTTCAATCAAATCTTCAAAATTTAAAACACTACATCCAATTTATAAGAAAGCTCGCGAGGAACACCAAGCTTTACATTTGCAAGAAGCAGTTTACTTTGCAGTTGCACTCTGGGAATAAGACTTGGCTCGGCTACAGCGTAATGCTTCGCTATAATATTCCTCTGGGGTGTAGGGAGTTCACTATACCAGGCCACGCATGCTTCGCTATAATATTCCTCTGGGGTGTAGGGAGTTCACTATACCAGGCCACGCATGCTTCGCTATAATATTCCTCTGGGGTGTAGGGAGTTCACTATACCAGGCCACGCATGCTTCGCTATAATATTCCTCCGGGGTGTAGGGAGGTCACTATACCAGGCCATGCAGCTTTCGTGTGCCTCTTGTTTGACAGGAGCCAAGACTGCATATCAAAGAGAGGCTGGCTGAAAATTTTCACCGCAAAAATTTATGCTGTCTCCGCAACTTCATGACCAATTAATTTCTAGAATGTTTTTTAGTGGTTCGTAGGTTTTATTATGATCAGAAACGTTCATAAAATCGGAAGCAGCGTTTTGTTAAAATTATACTGAATCCACAACTGTATGATTAGTTAATTTCTTGACCTTGGTTTAGTTGTTCGTATGTGCGATGCTAATAAGAATTTCTGATAATGAGAGTGAAACCGGCTGGAATACTTGAAGATTTGGTGCGGATGAAAGGGCTGTTTATAAAATGCGTTGTCAAGTTTTAGGAACTAAACTCCGGATGAGAAAAATATGTACGAAAAACTTTCTGTTATAAATTAAGATAAATTTTAACGAACGGAAGCAATGAATTGGGAATTAGACCAATTTTCAAAACTTTTATTTGGATCTGCGTTAGTTATAGTTTTCATTGCACATCCAATACTGAGAAACCAATCACATTAAATACAGCACCACATATTTTTTGCTTTATGACGATTAGATCAAACCAGGATTTAACGTAGATACTTTTTTATAAGAGTCTATAACATTTCCTCATTACAGCAGACTTCCATCAGGGCCGGCGACATGTTTCTACCGGGAGCAACCGTCGGTCATTTCAGTCACGCGGCGAACAAATTTGAATTTAAAACATCTATACATAAATTGTTGCGCTTATGCCAGGGAAATATCAAGTCTGAATACAAGGGATTATAGATGTGTGTTGTAATTTTATAAGAGATAATAACAATATTTACCCTTAGATTCTTCGTTGAACCTCATTTCAAAACAATAGAACCTCTGCTCCAGATATGATAGGATATGACAGGAATTAATCTGTCAAGATTTACTTTTGCCTTATGATTTATTGAAGACTCGTTACTTTGCAGATTGAATCTCCACCATGACTGTATACCCAAAATCATCCAGCATGTCACTACAGTCCACATCGAACATTTATATTCACGACTGAACTAATAAGTTAACTTGTAAGGCGTTCGCATCGGACGTTAACGTATAATATGTACGCAGCTTACGTTACCGTATTAAACAAACATATAATACGTTACTGAATGTGACTATTTATAGCGATGTAGCAGGATGTTGCTGTTTGTAGCGATGTAGCAGGATGCTGCTGCTTGTACAGATGTAGCAGGATGCTGCTGTTTAATTGTAGCGATGTAGCAGGATCTTGCTGTTTGTAGCGATGTAGCAGGATGTTGCTGTTTGTAGCGATGTAGCAGGATGAGTAGCGATGTATCAGGATGTTGCTGTTTGTAGCGATGTAGCAGGATGTTGCTGTTTGCAGCGATGTAGCAGGATGCTGCTGTTTGTAGCGATGTAGCAGGATGCTGCTGTTTGTAGCGATGTAGCAGGATGTTGATGTTTGTAGCGATGTGACAGCTTTTTTCAGTCCACAAATCTTGCAACTCCGGGAATTTTTTGACGGCTTTTAAACCTTATAAAGCTTCAATATTCTTGCGACGAGCCCCAGGAAAGAATTGCTGTTCTCTAATCTGCAATGCAATTCAAACAAGCAAAAGTTTTTATGCGACTCGATATCTTAAATGCCTTGTTTTTCTCCGTCTAGACAGAGAAACAATAATTTTCATTAAAAGCATTGAAGCTCACGAGCAAGTAATCTTCTTGTCAATAAATAATGATTCTAGAGATCCAATCATTGAAGCCTAAATGTTGAAACGATATAAAATGCGATTAAATTCATGATTCATTGGTCAGAATTGTATAATTTAATATACATGTATTTTTCCTTGCACAACTTTAATAGGCTAAATTGCGGTAATGCAACTTAATCGAATTTACAATTCAGTGAACAGTAATGTTCTGAGATTGTGTTACCTGCAAGGAGAAGCTACATGAATAAGAAGATCATGGAAATTATATTCTTTGTATTTCTTAGTTAATTCTTATGTTGTCTTAGATTTTTTTGCTCGAGTTTTGACGTTATCTGATTTTGCAGCATGCAAATTGGAAGCTGAGGAAAAAACACCGTGATGCATTAGCTCGTTCGCGCGTAAGCGAGCGGCTTATTTATATTCATTTTTTATCGCTTCAGCTCGAGCGTGAATATATGAATAATCGAGCGCGAGGATTGTTAGAATAATTTTACTCCCTGTTAGAAAAAATTTTATTCCCTATACTCCTACTTTATAGAAAGTTGTTTCAACAATGATTCATTAATTATGCACGTATGAAAATATTCTCTTTTGAATAGGCCAAGTAAAAAATATCGTAAAGAGATAGGGTTGTAATGAAACACTGATACATTTCATATTAAATTGAGAAATTTAAGTTCACATCCTACGTTAACAAAAATCTCCAGTACATGAAAAAAGTAATCTGAACACAATCGAAGTCCAAAATCTACCAGTTAACATCATAAAAATTATCTAATTTTACCAGAAAAACGTTGATCCGTTGCAGTTCCAATGCGTACGACAGTTGTAAACGACCGTAACTTGCGCACACGTTTGCGACCGTATGTTCAGCGGCCGTACCGCTGCTGTATTCTCGCGTCCGCTTTCACAGTTGCTCTTTCTTCATGGCCGTATTTCCCGCGCACTACAGTGATGTCTCAAGGCCGGTCTAACCGTAGAATTTATGATGCGCCCGTACTTCGGAATAGTGGTGTTCGTCTTCATAGTCGATGATAATTGTCCAAGCTCGTTGCCGTACTGCGGTTGAAGGTGACTGTGACCGTACCGCTTCTTCTGATGAAAATTGTGACCGTATCGTATGGATGACCGTACCGATGATAATTCTTGGTGTAGAGCTCGAAAACTTGAATCTTCTGATGGCGGGCGTTATAATCGTTGGACATACAACACGTTGCCTTCTCGCATTGTCTTACGGCTGAGTCGCAGCCGTAGTGTTGATGTTGATTTTCTTGACGTGCTCACCAGACTTGCAGCTGCCTCGATAAGTCCAGGTTTCTTGCGACCGTCAATGTTCGAAAACGGCAAACCGCCGGCCTCACGGCCGCTGCCGTTACAAAGTCCGCTGACTGCAGACCGTGCTTGCGTGACGGTCAATTGAATAGGCCAAGTAAAAAATATCGTAAAGAGAGAGGGTTGTAATGAAACATTGATACATTTCATATTAAATTGGGAAATATAAGTTCACATCCTACGTTAACAAAAATCTCCAGTACATGAAAAAGGCAATCTGAGCACAATCAAAGTCCAAAATGTACCAGTTATCATCATTAAAATCATCTAATTTTACCAGAAAAATGTTGATCCGTTGCAGTTCCAATGCGTACGACAGTTGTAAACGACCGTAACTTGCGCACATGTTTGCGGCCGTATGTTCAGCGGCCGTCCCCCTGCTGTATTCTCGCGTCCGCTTTCACAGTTGCACTTTCTTCAATGCGGTATTTCTCGCGCACTACAGTGATGTCTCACGGCCTGTCTAACCGTAGAATTTATGATGCGACCGTACTTCGGAATTGTGGTGTTCGTCTTCATAGTCGATGATAATACTCCAAGCACGTTGCCGTACTGCGGTGAAAGAAGACTGTGAGCGGTAGAGCGGTAGATTACCGCTTCTTCTGATGAAAATTGTGACCGTATCGTATGGATGACCGTACCAACCATAATTCTTGGTGTAGAGCTCGAAAACTTGAATCTTCTGATGACGTGCGTTATAATCGTTGTACAATTCGTGGCCCTCTCGCATTGTCTCACTGCACAGTCGCAGCCGTAGTGTTGATGTTGATTTTCTTGACGTGCTCACCGGACTCGTAGCTGCCTCGATAAGTCCAGGTTTCTCGCGACCGTCGATGTTCGAAAACGGCAAACCGCCGGCCTCACGGCCTCACGGCCGCGGCCGTTACTAAGTCCGCTGACTGCAGACCGTGCTTGCGTGACGGTCACCTCCGTTGAACATCATTTGGCGCCGATTTTAAGGTCCTTTTATACGCAGCCGTCGAGCACCGTTACGTCTACTCCCTCGAAGTGACGCCGCGACGGCTTCGAGTCCCACAAAGGTTCCCTTTGCTAGCCTCGAAACTCCAAACTATAAACAACCCTCGGTTCCACGGTTTTCTTCCCTAACTTTGCGGTCGAGCTAGTCACATCCTGCCGATAATTACTTAGCATAGCTCAGTCCCTTTTATACTTCACAACACAGATATTTTCAATACTACAATGTAAAATAGTCAGAAATACCTACGCTTTATTCATCCTCTCTCGTTTTTATTTCGAGAAGTTATTTAATACATTCGATTCGCGTATAGAAATTGCTTATTCTTTGTGCGTTTTTATTTTCGAATATTTCTCCACAACAAATTCTTATAGAAAGAAGGACACAGAACGAAACAGAAATGTAAACAGAAGAAATATTTATCATGTTTTTCGGGACATACCTTCACAGTAAGCAATTCCTACTGTTTTTTTTTTTTGTCATCAATAAAATATTTTTCTGTTCTTTTCACATTGTTTAGATTCAAAAATAAAATTAATTTCTTTTCGCTGCTTGTCTTAACTCTTACATGTCGATGCACTTCGCAGGTGTAGCAGTAGCTATAATTATATCGATAATGCTGCTATCTGCGAAATTTCAGTTTCATGAGTTTAAATTCACAGTATATTCTGAAGTTCTGATCTTTTATTTTGAAAATAAATTTCAACATTGCGGCATCTAGTCGAAACTATTAAAACCGGACATCGGACCCGAGAAAATTCTGTTATGTTTTCTTCCAGAAAAATGTAACTAAGAGAAAGAAAACTGCAAAACCCTAAACTGCTCACACTTATACTGCTTAACTTTCTCTACGGCACCCACTTGGGAATGGACGTAATAAGTAAATGGGAACAGAACGTGAATGAACAATTTTCATTTCACTAAAAACGGCCTGGAAGCCGAAGACTCCGTCACTCAAGTGCAGCACAATTAGCAGCTGCGTGCGAGCAGCGAAGTTTTTCCTGCAGTCTATTTGAACAAAGGCAAGCGTGGCTCTCTTTTACCCAGTTTGAGTCCCGCCATTAGTAACAACAAGGACCGGAAGAGCCCTCTTCTAATGAAGAACTATTATGGGGTGGAAACTCAAATAAAAATTGTATCCCAGGATTATGTGATAAGGTATTTGATCAAATATTTTTCAATTATTATTATTATTTACTTGTTACTGAGATAAATCTTGTCAGCTTTATTATTATATCATGTCATGTCACCGTGAATTGTACATTCAAGCGAAGCGGTTTCATTGATTACAATTGACGACAAGTCATATGTTAAAAGTCGCTGCAGGGTAAACTTGATGTTCTGCCTCACAACTTTCTCTACACTTTCTCGCAACTTGAAGACACTTTCCCTCCACGCAAAACTTTCAATCCTACCCTCCAGTTTTTGCTTTCATCTTCCTCTGTAACTCTTTGACCTGCGTTTCAGAAGACGTCTCTTATGGGGACTTTCGTGTGATACGGTCTCTGAAGGTCTCAAAATGTCCCAGCTTTCCTAGAAGTCCCTTCAAAAAGTCAGAGAAAAACATCCTTCACTTCTGATTTCGATGCTAATGCTCGAGCACATTCTCAGAACTCCTGTTTGATGTCAAAGTCCCCACCGAAAAATTTTATAGTCTGTTTGCATGCTTCGATCTTGTGTACAACTATTTCTTTCACTGTAGGACGGTGACATTCATTCGTGCTTGAGTCTATAAATTTAGATTTTGCATCTAATGCTAGTAAGATTATGAAAACTTATATATTTGACAAGAAGACGGAATAAATATAAGCTGTAACTCTCAGTATCTGTATGTATCACAGGTTATCAATTATGTCTTTGTTATTGAACATCCATCTAGCATTATCCCTTCAAATATTCATTGGGGCCGTGGAACATGGCTATGGAAAGCAACGCTATTCGTTCAGTTTATGCTCGTAAAGACCCTCGGTGTGCGGCTCTTGAGAGACTCATTACTCTAATGATGCTTCACTGACTGTTTCATATACAATTATGCTTGCGTAATACATACCGGTGCTCGAATGACTTCCAGGACCTGGATTCGTGGTTCGTTTTGCGTGAAGTTTTTTAATGAAACATCCATTCTAAATTGGGAATATGAGTCTGCTTAATGAAGCATCAGTTTTAGGACCCAAATTGCTGGTGTGTGGGGGCAATTTTTTCCTATTTTTAATAAAAGGGGTTGTTTAATTTAGATCATCGTGGTTCTAGATATTAATTACAACCAGAAATTTTACTCATCGGGTCAACATTCATCGGGCAAAAAATATGATTGTTTCCTTATTACAACCTGAGCAATTCATCCGGATTTTAGATCAAATCAAAACAAAAATGCTAAATTTCTTTCCGATTGCATGTACTTTGCAGGTTCCCAAAAGCCACAGCCTGCATGTCGATTATTAATATCAACATATATACGCATATCCCATATCCCCAATGCAGGAAACATTTTCTATTAACGCACGAATCCAAGCATGAGGTTTCAGACGGAACAGTGCGAACGTTAAGAAATTTGCAAAAAAAGTATAGAGCTGAATTCATGCAAATAAGGATCAGAACATGACTTGAGCGTTTGGATTAATATATTCGCGATGGATTGGATTATGAGCCGTCTTACAAAATTCTCGAAAGAGGAGAATTACAAAGGAGAAAGTAAAAAAAGAACAACGATAGAGGTAAAAAAGGGATAAAGATTGAGATGATAAAATAATTATTTTATTGAGTGAAGTATTTCTGAAGTAATGGACCTATAAAGCTATTTAACAGGCTACTTCAAAATTTTGTAAGAATATTCAAAGAAGAACGCTGACATCATTAGTTCTTGGGTACAGACCCGATATTAACTCTGCTTTTAGGTGAAGTTAAGTCGTTATTTTCCGTGGTTTTGAATTTAATTCTAAGTTTGCGACGCTGCAAAAAGTACGCAATATCAGGTTTGGCAAAGTTTCGATCAATGGACTGCATCTTGCCTACAAACTTGGGCGGCGAACGAAATCTCTTGCAAAGCCTGACGCTATTGAACGGCTTCCGTACGCCCCCTAGAAGACAGCAGCAGTTTCCATGCTTCCAGTCGTCGCTAATTGGCCACTGCATCTGAAATATCTCCTAGAAAATAACGTGGTTAGCTAACAATTATTTGCATTGGTGGACTCGGACAAAAATTTTAAGCAAACAACCGAGGTAAAATAGTTCAATTCTAAATTTAATTCATGTTTCCTTTGAGAAGAGGGTAAATAACTTTCCCTTGAGAAGTGGTTAAATTTCAAATTAATTGTCAGATATTAGATTAAATTTATTTAGAGTCTATAATAGTAAACGGATGACTCTGGACTTTTATACACTTATGCGAATAAGCGAATAATAATTTACATATATTAGTTTTTTTGGTGAGCAGTTAGTATAAGGGGGATATTTTTCCAAACAATCAAGGATCGTTTTGGTTATGCACCTAGAAAAACGTCGTAAAAAGTTTTCTCTGGCACAATTAGTTCACAGTTTTATGAATTTATGAACAATAGGGAGCAAATCAGTGGCTCATAATTGATGAAATATTGTGAAAAACCATGAATTTTCGAGCTATTTGCGTAGGTTGCGTAGGAAACATTAATTACTTAATTTAAATAGAATAGACCGTAATAATTTATATTCTTTTACATGCTACCTCGTTTACATTTGAAAGATTCAATGTTTTATCATTATAATATAATTATTCTGAAGAGTGCATGAGTGCAGTTGTAATGTTGAGTCATGTCTCTGGTTTAATTTTTTTGCAACCAAAAATTAGGTTTAACTTTATCAGTCACAACGTCACCGACGCTGCGCGGAGACGCTGCATATTCATGTATATGTACGCAGAATAATTGTCGCTGCCTGTATGCAGTGAATGCAACAGACGCAACAGGCACTGCATTTGCACTGCATGTAACAGACGAAGCAGGTGCAGCAGGCACTGATTGTGTACTAAAGTGTATGCAGCAAACGCTGCACGAAATTCATGCAGTGAATGCAACAGGCACTAAAATTGCACTGCATGCAGCAGGCGTTGTAGGTGCTGCATGCAGTGAATGCTACTGGCGCTATGTAGACGCTGAAACTGCAATGCATGCAAAGCGTCTGCAACAGGCAAGCAGGATAATGTATGCAGTGCATGCATTGGTCCATGCGCCGGTCCCGTAAGCCGAGCTCGAGGGCACATCTTGCGGGCATTCAATAAGAGGGATTAGGCGAGGGCTTTCTTGGCTGGCTGGTGAGGGGAACTGCGGTGCTGAGCTCAGCGGCCGATCAGATGCCGAAATGCCGAGCCTTCCTGTATCTGATGTTGAAATAACGTTGATTATGCGATGCTATAATGAATTTTCTTGAAATCAGCGTTGTTTCAGAGTCATTTGGCTGAAGGTGTGGAAGACGGTTCATTCGCAATCACCGTTGATTCGGAACTATTTTGCTGAAGGTGCAGCAGACGGCATCTGAGGTTGAAATAATCATTTTTATTAAACGTTTTTTCAACATAAGTATCTCGTAATCAACGTCGTTTAAACGTCATTTGCCTGGAGAGTTGGTGATGGCTTTAAAACTGATAAGAAGAGTAGGTAGCAAGAAAACGGGCATGAAATTTAGCAGTATGAAAGATTAAAATCCACATAATTAGTAACGAGAATAATCAAGGGCATCGTAGTGTCGTCAGTATTAAAGACATACAAATAGGAAGGGCTCTAACACTCGATATTCAGGTAGAACCATCAGAGGTCCCCCCCCATTAGGCATGTTAATATACCAAATTAGTTGTCATTATTACTAATTATTTGACCCATTTTTCTTGAAACTAAACAAATACGCTCTTTTGATCATTTTACTTTAAATAATTAATGATGATGGATCTCCAATAGTTTTGTAATTAGAGTGTATGCCACTGATAATTTAAGGGGTAAAATATTTTTAGGGGAGTATTTTCGTTAATTAGGTACAATAAATATAATGACTTCTCTTGGATTAACTTGTTTTCTTATGAAAATACAATTAGAGTTCAGCTCAAAAATTATTTAGTCCAATCATTGATCGGGACTGTTGCTCACAATTCTTTGAAGCTATACTTCAAAGACCTTTTGATATGATATTTGAGAATGTGATGCGGGTCAGATTGTGCTTTTTATGCTGCAAAATTATTAATAATACGTAAAATTTGCTACGTAATTAAAAAATAAATTTTTAAATAGACTGAGATATATAATTTTTCGGATAGTGGATGAACTTTACGGATAAATTTCAGGGAGTATTCTGAATTATCGGTCAAATAATGCTCCCGATTCAAAACAGGCATCAGAGTTGGGTGTAATGCTGAAATGCTTGGACGGTTAGTCTAATATTTGCCACCAGCTCCTCCTGATCATTGGCTCCCACAATCTACCGATGTACAATTTTTAAAATAGCATCTGTTCTTATCGAAAATTTAAGAATTATGTGTTATTATTGTTGGGCTAACAATGAGGACAATATTAAGACTCTCGAATTTTTTTAACGTTTTCAATGAAAGAGTTTTAGACGTTTTTAAGGTTCAAATGAACAGTTTCATGGATGTCGTTTTGGATTGGTGAAAAATAGTCGAAAAGATTTAAATACCGCTATACTTGTATGTTTGATTGATTAGATTGATTAGATGAGAGATGATTAGACTGATTAGATGGAATGATTAGAGTACCACTATCCCCATATGTTTGATTGCAAACGTTGTAGAGTTCAGCTCAATCGACAGACAGAAGTACTTAGAAAACAATTATAATGAAATAACACTACTTAAATCGTTTCCATTATATTAGAAGAATTTTAGCTCCATCACTTTTTGCCTTCGAGTTCTTAATAAACATGTACTCAAAACAGGATAAACTATGTTATTTTATGCAAGATTCAAAAAGAATAAATAGAGGAAATTATTTAATATATTAACAATCAACTGGAACCAAGCGTTAATGACAAAACAAGCAGTGGTGGGCACATTTCCGCTAATCCATTTATCGCTAACTAGCGAAGCTAACATTTTCCTTTTCGGATGAGTTTTTCAGCAATTTTGAAAACTATCAGCTGAACAATTAGCTTCCGCTAAATTTAGTTTCGCTACCCGGCAGTCTGCTAAAACTGTTAAAAAATTTCTACCGATTCTGAAAATTTGCCAACAGTAGCAGCCAACATCATGAAGTTGATGAAGGCCAAGTCCAAAGGCCTCCTGTCCAAAGGCCTCTGGTAGACGCAATGCTGGCAGCCATCACGAAAAGGTTTGGGCCCTTCCTAGAAAAAAAAGAGTGCCAGCTGGCCGCTGCCTTCCACCCTGAGTTTCACCTGTTCTAGCTGGAGAAGCATAAGCACAGCCATCTCAGCAGTGTACAGAAGGCCATGGAGACCGCCGTGGAGACAGCCATGAGGGAGACCATTGGAGGGCAGCAGCAGCAGCACCAGCAATGACTAGGACGGGAAAGATGACTTCTTCAGCAGCATCACTCAGCCTCAGGAGTGTAAGAGGAGCCACAGGTCACTGAAGTGAGGAATTTGGCACTGATCTAACTTGGCGAAGACATGACAGGAGGCCAGCTCGAAGGAGGTCCTGCATGACTGTCATTTGCCTTCTAGAGAGAGCAGATGTTGATGGACCTGTTCGTTAAGTACAACATAGCCATCCCATCCAGTGCTGCAGTTGAGCGCTTATTTTCCATAGGCAAGGACATCTTGAGGGCCAAGAGAGTAATAATAATAATGTAAATAATAGTTCATTATTTACATTATTGATAGGCTCATGGTCATCAAGGGCAACAATCAATTATTATCACCCCGAGCAGATGAAGGGCAAGCCGGAGTAAAAGCAGTATGTAACCCTGCTTCTACCTGTGTGTTTTTATTTCTTTATAATTCTTATTCGTTTAATACTTTCTTATTCGATTAATAAACTGTATGTTGAATGCCAACTACTGCTTTATTTCATTTGTTCATTTAATTATTTATGTGCATCTTGATCATCATCTTATCTTGGCATGCTACACCTTTTTGGAAAGCTCCTTGTCAATGGTACAACATATTAAAAGTTCAGCTCTCTAGATCTGTTTTCAGATTTTTAGAACCCCTCCCTCCCCCCCCAAAAAAAAGAACCTCAAGTTTAACGGTCAGAGGTAAATACAGCTTAATTTTGTTGGCGATTCATCGGTTTAGCGATATAAAAGCCAAATTTTCAGTTAACTGATTAACGGTCATCGAAGCTAACTTTTCGGTTAGCTGTGCCCACCACTGAGAACAAGTGATGACAAATATGCGTGCTTCCTTCATGTGAAGATGTAGTACATCATCGAATAATTGACAATAATAAATTGAATAATTGAAATAAATAAATTTCCTCTCATGGAAACAATTGATTTCGATGAGCTATCATCTGAAAATTATTTAATCTATTTGAGCGATACTTTTCTAAGCGTGTTGAAGAATGTCGAAGAAAACTGGCCTAAAATGCAGTGCTCAACTGCTCATGCGTAAATATCTCAAGGCAAAAAAATTAGACTTTATCATCACCTTTTCTTTTGTGACAGCGATCAATTGTAAATTGTAACAATTGAACATTGTTACTAAGTTGCTTCCAATTTGTGAATAAATTTATTTAAAATTGAGTACAAGCGTTAATGATTTAAATATTTTAGATGTACAGAGATCAATAAGTAAAAGTACAAGCCTCTCTACAAGTAAATTACGGATATAGTAAAATTATCAGGACTTATGTCATAATAATATCCTGATAAATAAAATTTTAATGCCATAGTATGATTGTGAACTTCGAGCTTGGAGTGGAAGTGATGAAAGGGATTCATAAAACGAATATTTAATCTAAATGTCAAATGCAGTTATTATTTCGCAATCCACTGGGAAATTGTTGCCTGACTGTCGCAATTTTAATTTGTCTGTTCAAAAATTGTTTTAAAAGTGTATTAAACTTTCAACAAGCGTTATTCCACTAATTATCAATTGTTCTGAGATGGAAAATACCCTCAGAGACAGTGTAACTTCATCATATTTTTGTGAGCATATCATTAGAAATATTCATGCTAATTTATTTACCTTGTAAAGTAAATAATCAAATATTATTGTTCGTCTTCATTATATTCTTGTTTTTCTCCATTGATAATTTAAACTATGTCCCTCAATTCATAGCTCACGCACAAAAATATTTATTCACAAAACAATTTCTGAATGTAAGTAGGTGAGCGAAATATCAATGATTTCTATTTACCGCACAACTTGTAAAATACAAGATTTACAAGATACACGAGGGGATTGAACCTTCAAGGTTTGAAAACCTAGACCAGCATTTTTTGGAATATTCCCGATCTTATATTCATAAAAAACATTTCCCCATATTCCCATGGATGCCAGATATTCTGAAATATTTGATTACCATCAACTACATCAACGAGTTGTACTAGTGCAGCTGCAGTTTCTTCAACGGTGCTTTCGAATTTCTTACGCAAACGGTGATCCCGAATTTCTTACGCGAGAGACGTGATCTCAGATTCTCTACTCGGGCGGCTGCTGCAATAGATGTAGTTTCCCTCATCTATTTATCTATTTTCCTACTCGGGTGGTGATCTCTGCACTCCTACTCGGGTGGGGTGATCTCTTTTTTCCTACTCCGGCTGTGATCTCTGATTTCCTACTCCGGCGGTGATCTCTGATTTCCTTTCTATCCCTCACATCTCGGGCGGTGATCTCTGATTTCCTACTCCGGCGGTGATCTCTGATTTCCTTTCTTTCCCTCACATCTCGGGCGGTGATCTCTGATTTCCTATTCGAGCGACAGTGTCTTCCCCATGCGGCGTCGGTCTGTTCGGATTTCTCTCGAGTCTGCAGTTTGCAATTCATAAACGAGAAAATATAACTGTGGAATTTTCGCTGATTTTTTATTCATTTCATGAAAAAGTAACTTCCAATACGTACAGATTTGATCAGTTTACAGGAAAATAGCCAAATTGCTTACTTGTTTGAGCACTTAACATGCCAAAAAAAGCCCCCAGCACAGTATAAAATCTACAGCGATGTGCAAAATAAATTCGTTACAAAGCCGTGCAAACTAAGACGAGATTTCCTATTATTTTTAAATTTGAGAACGCACTAGTCTTAGTTTGCACGGCTTTGTAATGAATTTATTTTGCACATCGCTGTTGATTTTATACTGTGCTGGGGGCTTTTTTGGCATGTTAAGTGCTCAAACAAGTCAGCAATTTGGCTATTTTCCTGTAAACTGATCAAATCTGTACGTATTGGAAGTTACTTTTTCATGAAATGAATAAAAAAATCTGCGAAAATTACACAGTTATATTTTCTCGTTTTATGAATTGCAAACTGCAGACTCGAGAGAAATCCGAGCAGACCGAAAGTAACTAGATTAAGGCCTCAATTTAAATGTTATCTAATGATTAAATCTTCAACTCTGCTTTTCGATGCTCTCGGGTATTGACGCCGACAGGTAATAATCTGTTCGTCTAATCGACAAGTTTGATGTGAAAGAGAACCGCAGACAAAATCCGTCGCATGAAAGTTCACGATCCCAGGTTATGTTTCCTCATATGTTTGTTCTCTCTGTAATTAAACTTTTTAATCCCAAGATGAATGGATTAGAGGAGCCTAGGTGATTAGTTAGGACCGGATCAATTCAATGGCTGAGAGTTCAAAGTGCTCGCCAGATCATCATTGAAATGCATAATTTATTTCCATGCTAATAAATCCCTGCAAGCCTGTCCTGGTTTCGATCAAGTCCTTCAAATACTCTGCGTGTCACGTTCCATAAAATCACTAGAGATGCACTGACACGCCATGCAGTACACTCAGAAAATTTAGTGACGCATATCATCCAAATTATGACACACTTCCTGAGCCTCACTTGCATGAGCCGAGAGAGGAAGGAACACTGGTTTTGCCTTGTCAAACTAGGTTAGGATGACCCACACAGAAGTAAAAATTGCTTTGCGATTTGAACAAAGCCCAAAATTATCTGAATTAAGGGATAGCGGAAACCAGTCTCCATGGTTATACATAATTCTTTTCCTAATTATTTCCTTAACTCAATCAACATTTTTTGAGACAACTTATTTCTTCGGCTAAGGTCTGACTCGTGTTTGAGTGTTCGCGAGTTCTCTCCTCGGCTAACAGGTAAATGAAGAGAACAACTGGTCAAACGGGTGAATTAGCCAATGTCTATTTAGGGAACTAAGAAAAAAACTATACAAATAATAGAGACGAACTTATTTTAAAAGAACATGCGCCTTTTGACTATGCCTTTAAACGTTTCATGGGATCAATCCACACCGAGAAAATGACCTGTAAGACTGGCGTCATTCAAAATGCCGGGCCTATTTACTAAGCAGTACCTAATATCCTTTTAGTGCAAATTAATATTTAATTAATTTTAAATGTTAATAAAGAGTAAACACTGGAGCGATGCCTTGAAACGTAAAATTCACTTACAAATTAATTAATATCCGAAACTCATGGGCAAATTCCTAAATTTAATGTTTTGCAATATCTCATCGTTCGAATGCCACGTGCTTTTAGTGAAATTTTAGAGTGTGCCCGTTGGGATCATTCAAGACATGAGTTAAAGTCAGGATGCAGCCTTTATTGTCCCAGAGCTGCTCTATATATTGTCCCATTCATTTGTCGCCACCGCAATAGGCCTCTCGAGATTTATTAATATCCGAAACTCATGGGCAAATTCCTAAATTTAATGTTTTGCAATATCTCATCGTTCGAATGCCACGTGCTTTTAGTGAAATTTTAGAGTGTGCCCGTTGGGATCATTCAAGACATGAGTTAAAGTCAGGATGCAGCCTGTATTGTCCCAGAGCTGCTCTATATATTGTCCCATTCATTTGTCGCCACCGCAATAGGCCTCTCGAGATTTTTGTGCTTGCTTGCTTTATGTTGGACCAGCACAGCGTGTGAATATTGCGCAGAAGAGAAGAGCACGTGTTCTATTGTTTGGGTAATTTGACAATCAATAAAAACTTAGCCAACATTTCTTTTGATTCGATATCACACAAAATTAATAAAAGATACATTTCTAAACGGGTCTAAGATAATGGAACATTAAAGTTTGGGCCCAGTGATACTCGTATTTAAAGGGATAGTTTGAATTTTGAAGAAAGTACTAAAACTTCGTCTCATGACGTTAATATTTTACAAACTGCTTCAATGATTTACTAATATCAAAATCTTACTAACTCCAACGTCTTCGAAATTTTCATACTCCCCCCATTAATTGACTAAACATTTACAAAAATGAAACTAAATTTAAGACACTCGATTTTAGTCTAAATGAATTGACGAGTCGAGCAACAGTCGACGTCCGCTGGAGCGTTAATGCAGCAGCGCAGCAACGGGTTTCTGAATGCCCTCGTTGCGCTTGTCAATTCCCAAGGCTTCTGAAATTGAATCGCAATCTCGGTCTCTCGAGCTGTCGAATATTTTTGATGTCTCATCTTGTGTCAATAACGCAGCGGTGGAGCACTTATATATGCTCGGATTTCAAACGCACGTTTAATTAGAATTAGATGTTCCAATAATCCGTAGCTCAAATTCGTATATATATTGAAACTTTCACTATCTAAACTTTCAGGTTTGCACTTACACGTCCTCATAACTGGTATTGTGGTAAGATTTAGACATATTCTGAGTTGTCAGAAAGAGGCTTTAAAAGACTCCTCGAAAGACGAAACGCGCTCATCTTAAGGATTGTATTTTTGGTGGTGATCTTATATGCATTTTATGACTGTTATATATAATTATATTATGAAAATGAAGTTAATATAATTAGTGCGACTGTAAGATATTCTTTGATTTCCCGCTCCAGTTCATCGCTAGGCTGAGTTTTGTGCCATGTTATTTGTCGTTCGCCTCACTGTAACTGAAAGTGACCACATAATTAATTTCATTTCATTAACCATTTCAGAACAATAAATCCACCACCATATATAGGCAGATTGCTCCTTCATCCACCCACGCCGGCTCTCCTAACGACCATGGCGACTGTTAAGCGAAGTCCTCCATTGATATAATGGCAAGCGGTAGCAATCATTCAATGCCCATTGTATGGAGTATAGGAGCGATGGAGAGACCTCCACAATATCCTAACACTGCCATCATTCATCACCTCGGGTCTTGCGTTCACGGCAGAAGATTCTTCTTAAAATAGCAAATGTTTGTCGGATCTCTCGTGTGTATGAGACGAACATCCGTCTTCGATATCGGACGGCTTTCAATGAGGCAATACCGGGGATTTCTCTCGAGGCCGAGGTCGCTGATTGGAATTACTCGAACCGGTAGTAAACGCAAGGCACAGATTGCTTCGCCCGCTTGTGAAGAATGCATTTCTGAAATGAGATTTGTAAGCGTGATCAGTGGTGCAATCTTAACATTTAATTCAGAGCTGCTGTTTGGACAAATAAGAATTCATTGCAAGCACCGGCACGTGGCCTTTATTATACAGATTGCTAATGAGCGCGTAAAGCAGCTTCTCATTAAATGAAAAACGAGAAAAAGTTCTTTCATTTAGCATTCCTGCCTGCTATATAAAGTTTGCGTATCACAGAATGATTGCGATTTTCGGTTTACATTGCGTTTTTTTATTGTATATCCTGTCAATCAGTGCGATATAGACACATTGAAATATCCAAGCTAAAAGCTTGGGGAATCTTTATCGCTCCAATAATGTCGAAATGGTAATTTGCTGGTAACAGATGCTGACCTAGGCGTTATGCTCGCGAGTTCACTTTAGTGCATTTATGTTACTTCTTTCGTTAAAATGTCAATTCTCTTGAAAAGTCTACCTTAAACGGAAATTTTCGCGTACACATTCGTTAATGTATAGCATTAGTCATGTTACAATCCTGCATGTAGCGAAGGTGCGCATCATTATCATAAATGCTTGAAGGCTCTTGGATTATATTAACTTTTATTGCATTCAATTGCGTAGTTATTTAATGCTCACGTCAATCAGATAATACTTTCATTGGAATGAGGATAAGATTTTCTGGTTACGTATTAACGATATTAATTATTAACAAATCAATTGAAATGTTATGCATTTTAACCTAAGATTTATATATTGCACCATCAAATTACGCCATGATCGTAAATTGTATGAGATCACGACCTCCCATAGATCAAGCAACCCCGCAATGTTGGCTTCATCGCCCAGATTTATTGGAATCGATAGGACGACATGGAAGCTGTAGAAGAAAAGTCTTAAGAAGACTGCCACATTTCACGAGTCGGGAGACATGATCAAAAGGGTCGTAGCGTTGAAAATTTGCTAACGAGTACGTTTGTTAAAAAAAATTGTGTGATAATACGCATGCCAAAGGAGATTTCAATTATAAAAAAGTATAATGGAGAAATTTGTAGGGTAAACTAATATGTCTTATATGCACCTATGAACATGATTCTTTCGAAAGTTAAAATCTTGGGAATGGCTGGACTCATATTTCCAGTGGGCCGACTCAACACTAACTCTGCTTTTATTTGGGGATTGGATGGCGATAAATTTTTAGCAAGAAGATAAACTTGCTGGTGACCGCGTCGAAATTATCTGATGGCTACGTGAAGCACATCTCTGGCGCCTAGCGATCAAGACACGTGTGCGGGCTTCGCTGCAGAGACCTGCCAGCCTTGGCAGCAGATTTTATCGATGATAAATCCAACATAAAAGAATATTTTGTGTCCTTATGTATCCACCGCCAAACTCTGAACGCAGATGTCTTGCATCAAGACTTTTATTGGGACATAAAGGTTGAAACATCAATTGCAAAATAGCAGTTGACTTTTGGAAATACTCGAATTGAATATGGTGGGCATTTAAGAGCTCAACAAATATTAAGTTTAATTCTAGCCTTTCTTTCCAGCGAATACCGTTTGGAGAACGAGTTAAATTAAGATGGATACAGATTTTTTTTTAACTTTGCCAAATTAAATAGAAATTCCTGCAAAATCTAGAATGATCCACAGAGTTGGTTCAGGGTCGAGGTGCAGTTTTGGCGCACCTTGAAAGCGATGACAATGTATTAATGAGAACAAACAAAAATCATAATTTCCATTTAAACGAAAAATCATAATTTAGTGAGTTTATCTGTATGCATCTGGTTAGATATTGTTCCATTTAGAACACGATTTCCATATTGATCTAAACTCAATTTGAATTAAAATACTCATTTGCATTTCAGAAACGTTGTAAATGAAATGCTGCGGCCTTTCCTATGCATCCTTTCTGTAAACTCTGCTCGCTCAGGAGCATTGCCGATTCAACCAGCATATTCACTTTATCCTGCATGCCTGGGTTAGACTGTTAATTGATTCTTCATTTTGTTTGGTGAATGTTCGAGACATCTGAGGGACCGAAACTACCGCCTGTGAGCAGTAAATTGCTTGACAGAGGCTTAGTTTCAAAGAAATTTCCGCTGTGAAAGCCAAACATCAAACTCGTGTACAGCAACATAGCTTCTGAGACACCTTGCTGAGTGTTGTTTTCGCTGCTGTAAACTGAAGGAAACATCGTCAATTTCAGTGAAATTGACAATGTAAAATAATTCCCGGTTTCATAGAAAACATTATTTCAGATCTAAATGTATTTGTAGGAAGCATTTTTACTGCAAGGTTTTGCATAAGGGTTTGAAGACGAAAATAGGTATTATTAGCCTAAATTAACTGATTCATGTAGAACAAAGAAGTGAGCAACATCCCTCCGAGTGTGATAATCGGACAGCTGCTGCGTTCAGAAGAACATTTAGATATCCCATTGTTCGTATAATTCTTTATAAGGCAATTTGAGGAACCCGGGCAATTCTAGAGGACTTTCAGCCCATTACCCTCGGCTTAGAGGGCAGTCTCCCCTCGTTACTCTGCTACCCTCGTAGCCGTTCTTGTTCGATCCAAGCTATAGGAAAGGTTGGCTCCTCCATTCGATAAACACGAGGCAATTTTATCTCGAGTCAGTGACCTAAAATTATTAGGTTTAGATGATGATCCTACAACTATGTAGTTATTTTCTGTACTGAAGATAGTTTTGCTTCCAATTGTGTTAGACGTTTTGACACGAAAGGAATAAAAATTATTATGTACTTATTATTTGTTTCATTCTCTACAATTATTTGCAGTAATCAAATTGAAATGTATTAGAAGATAATGCGTCGAAATACTATCTAAAAACCGTAGTATTTGCGACGCGCATTAATAGATGCTACCAGCAATATGTCTTTTACAACACGCAAAGCTAGCGTTAGTCAGGACATATTTTTTTTCTGCTAATTAACATATCACATTGTTTTCCAACGCATTTTCTTCCCAGTTATAATAATCTTTATCAAACAAAAATCAAGTTAATTGAATCAAATAAAAAAGTCAAACCCTCGTTTACCAAAGAACTTTCTTTAACATCCCCACTCCCCGTTAAAAAAAATACAAGTAAAATTACTGTGTTATGCTCGTGCTTCCTTACACAATAGTTGTTTTGAATATTAATGTTTGTGCCACGGTAAATATATAGGAGGTTTATTTCAGCCCGTATGCACTATACCAATCGTATTCTGAAATTAAATTTTCTTTGACGATGAAATCGTGGTGTATGGCTGAATTGGGAGAAAAAGCTGAAAATTAGATTGCAATTTCCACCGGTTGAAATTGAAGTCTAGTAAAAGTAAAAGTACGAATTTTCTTAAAAACTACTACTGGGGTTAGATGAGAGTTTAACTGGGATTGAAAAACCCATTTTTATCATTAGTAAATAGTGCATTGGCATCAGAATTATTATGACAGCAGGAAAAAGACGGAATAGGTATTCAATTCATTCAGTTCATCTATTACGGTTCAAGCAGTGATCGCTTTGCAATAAATGTGAAATGATGCGGATAAAAACTTAAAATTATTAAGATCCGTGAGTGAAATGGTTATCACATATGTAAGAGAATATTTTATCTTCATGCAAAATGTTTTATTTTCTCGTGGTGTTACTTACATGACAAGCAATGCCTGCAAAATCATAATTTCCAAGTAGAGGTATTTTCGATTTCTATTTTTTATTCGAATTTTTTATTAACTATACATATTCGCAATAATCCGTTCTTAACGAGGAGGTTTCAACGAAAAAACATTTAGCTCGACCCATGTCTTCTTGGTTCAAATAACAAATGTTATATTTTTCTATAAATTCACTTATATAAATAAGAAATGAATGTAAATATTTTACTCGTGGTATTGTTCTCAACATGACTGCTTATTGTGCGATGGCTTCACCGCGACAATGAAGCAAAGATCCCACAAATCCAGCAAGAAGTGCTTCAGAATTACGTTGTTATTGCAGGATAAAAAGGCAGTGAGATGCGGACGACAGATGAAAGGAATAGGTACGTAAATTAATTGCTGAATAAGTAAATTTTGGCTGTTAAACTCGCTTAAATATGTGCCTGTCCATAGTGTTTTATACCGATGCCTCAAAATGGGATTTAAAGTTGGAATAAATAATTTTTACTTCGTCACAAATCTAACAATAAACACCGGAGCTTCAGTGAATTCGTTAATTAAGACAAATAACAACGTGAAAATTTAGTTTTTACCCACAGACTGTTGGCAGCGGAGCACAGACCGTAAATGGAATCTATACAAGAAATTAATTTAAATCGCTGAAGAAGCATGATGAGCAACACCAAACATTGGGTTGAGGTTCGTATGGCCGAGATTAAAATGTGATGCAAACGATGTTTTTTTTCTCATAATAACCTTGAATTAATGTTTCTCAGAATTCTAAGCTGTGGCAGTGTTGCTATTCCGAATAGAAATATTTAGCTAATGTGTTGAATACAAACATTAATTCCCATTGACGCCGCAATATGTAAGATTTAAACATGGCAGATATGAACATGGCGTCGACATCGCGTGTGAAATTTTAAGCATTGTTTTTTAGTCAATGATGTTGGTTACAATTGAATAACTTTGATCAACTCCGACCGATCATCATCAAAGCCATCCTCATTATTATCTTCTCTTCGATAAACGCTTTCCTCATGACTTTCATCAGAATTAACGGTGAATTTATTAGTAGCTTCTTGATCCACTGTAATCAGCATGCGTAGCCTCTGTTAATAAATTAATGAGTGAATCAAATATGAGTAAAATCACATGTTGAATTGTTCAGTAAATGGAATATAATCGATTAATTGATCGCAATCAAGAAAAAATTTTCAATTTTTTCCAAACTCCAGATCATAAGAAACACCTGAAGCACACCAGACTCATTATTCGTTGTTAAGTTCTAGTGATGCTAGAACGGTGTAATCATCAGACTAATCATCAACAGGGTAATCCGCAGCTGGATTATTTCCGCGAACATCTGATTACATGCTTCACAATCTCAGTCGCCAAAACCATCTTACCACAATAAGTGTAGAATGATATTACCAGTTTGCTTATTAGATAATACGAAAGATTTCATGAATACATTATTATTTCCTTGAACCGGTCATGGTTTTCATGGGTTTATGTTTATAAATAATTTTCCACATCGTGTATAGTGCGCGAGGCTCTGTGCAATATACAACGCGTCCCGCTCATGCATTACGCTGCTGGTACGTCCCGCGGTGCTCTAGAAGGTCCCTCATAATACTTACTATACTGCATGGCTATGAAACGATGGCTTACCCATGATAATCTGAGGTCAGATCCTGGCTGGAGAAAAGAATCAAAGGTCACGTAATTCTACTCAGATTTACCGTAATTTATAGATTAATTGTCATATTTTTGTTTGGATTCTTGCAATCTTTCACTTAGAAAACAGACTGCACACACGTGATCCGTTTATATAAAAAACTTAATCACTAATATAGAAACATATGACATTATCTCCTTTCGTTTTCTACTTGGAACGATCTTAATTATCTGTCGGTTTTTAATTTTAGTGATTTGATTTTAATGATACCGCGCTTAATTTTATTGATTTTTAATTTTAATGATATCTAGTTCAGTAAATGAAACAGCTTATTGGTCGCAATATGAAATTTAGATTATGTTTTTCAAAGAGTATATAATCATAACCCTCATAATTCGAAATCAGGTCTTATTAACACTGACTAATTAAAACTATAGGAAGGAGTCAATACAGATAACAA
The DNA here is from genome assembly GCF_000764305.2 of Hyalella azteca. NCBI lineage: Eukaryota > Metazoa > Arthropoda > Malacostraca > Amphipoda > Hyalellidae > Hyalella > Hyalella azteca. The sequence continues at coordinate 130,305 of NW_025942244.1, forward strand.
TATAATTAAAATGAAATTTAGAATACTTCATTACGTTCTGTCCTCACTTGCTTTTCGGTTAGGTGACATGTTTTGTTACATGTAATCAAAACAACATACTTTTCACCTCTATCGTTCATATCTATACTTAAGGAAGCAAATATCGGTAATTACTTAGACATCATATTTTTTAAGTTGTGTTGCTCTCAGAACGACTTATTTTTTCGTTGGATACTTCTAAACTGCTCAGACAAACCATCAAATCTCTACTGAGTCTACTCGATCGAGATCGATTCTATGTGGTTCCCGAACACTGATAACTACCATCCCGTAACCTGACATCTTAAATTGTCATTGATGGTTCTTAAGCAAAAATTTCATGCACCAGAGACATTCAATTTGTACAACGAAATGCCTGTTTGTGAGTAGCTTGAAGCTTGTTCAACGTTTGCGTCCATTTATTAATTTTTGTATTTTCTTAATGTATTTTGTACGTAAATGACACTATATTATATGGTGTATATCATTTACTATATTTCATATATTTTCAAGCATTTCTGTGTGCCTAGTGACTAAATATAGCCATGGATTACAGTATATTGGCATATTCTATATTTTAAGTCACACCTTTGTTTTCACCCATAAGGTTGAAGTAATATTTTTCTGCTTCCATTTGAACGCAAATATAAAGAACAACCGTGATATTTTTTATGATATATGTACGTGATGATTTGGTTTCTTATGAATATTAGTTTTATTAACCTAGACTTCTATTTTGAATGAAAAAAAAATAGCTCGAAACATTCATTTTTTAGCATTCAACGAATTAAATCTTTTATCCGAAAATTCTTGATACATTTTAGAATTATAAATAAAAACTGATGCAACAATTTCATGAAATATTCTAAAATTTTGATGAAAATTCATTATAAAATTTCGCTGTCTCCAGCGCAGCTATGCAGATTCTTGACTTTCAGCTTTGGGGGAAATGAGTCGAGGACGAAATTCTCGGTTTTCAGTTTTCTTGTGCATACATTCAAGTTTTTGAGAAATTATTTTGAGAAAAAATAAGAAAAAAATTCATATGTTTCCCCAAAGCGATACTGCAACTTTTCTCCGTAAGCAAATTATGTGGATTTTCTTTAATAAACACACTGCTGGAAAATTGTATGCACTTAAAACGATCATGGTTTTATTCATATTATTTATCATTATTTTCTAAACGTCTTGGATCTTGGCTCGTTTCATTGAAGGCGATTACCTGAATTTCAATCTCATATTAACATACAAAGTCATCAATTTGGACAACTCGCTCTGATTAAAAAAATTAACGACTTTGAACCTCGCAACCAACTTAATTTGCACTGCCAGCAGCAGTGCATCTTCATCGATAAGAAGGAGAATAACTAGTCTGTTTTTATCGCAGCTTATTATATAATTAATTAACTTCATCTGGCGCTCCTATTGAGTGGCTGTTGCTATAAGACGTACATTCGGCATCAATGGAGTAACGAAGGCGAAACATGTCTATTGCAACTGACTGGAGTAAAGCCATCAATTGTATGGTTATTGTCATGTCACGAAAGAAAACAAGAGTCTAGGTAGCAATGAAAATAGGGCAGCAAAACTAGACGCGAGAAATTGTCGTCCAAAGCACAATATCCAACTTGGGAAACTACAGTAAGCAAATTGTATTACATTATACCTGAAAACGATTTAGAGTTTTTAAATTCATTACACCTTACAGTTTAGGTAGGGCTAACATGAAACATTTGAAAAAAGACTGTGTGGAGTTTATTACTCCTGCAATGACGTGACAAAAGGGCAAAAAGCCCCCACACATATTTTGAAGATTTTGCAAAGAAAAACAGAATTTTATTTGGATTTAAGAGACAATCTGGTGGAGTTTTTTTTGTCGCACAATGATTAACAAATTAAGAAACGACTGATTTCAAAATCCTAAAATTATTAGAACCACTGCGCAATAGGTAAATTAATATATTTGCTGCATTTGGTGGGTATCCCTGTTATTTTTGTGGCCGTTTTCGGTTATTTGCCTAAATTTGGAACGACTGATCCCCATATCTGAGATGTAACTGCAGTCACTGCGCAGTTTGAATATTGACTAATTTTTCAGGTTTGTTAAAATTCAAATTCATTTACGGCCGTTAACGCTTAATTGCCTTATATAGAAAGAACTGGACCCACATTTCTGAAATGCCACTGCGAAGAATTAAAATTAAGATATTACATAAGTATGGTGGAGATTTAAGTTGGTTGACGTCAGCTAAAGAATAGTAACACATCCACTTCAGAAACGACTAAAGCCATATTATACGTACATAATTATATACATATTATTATATTTATATACATACATATTATACATATATTTATACACATACACATTATACATACAAGCTATCATTACTGCCACTGTGCAATTGCTAAAATATTACATAACTCGACTTAGGTTGAGATCCAAGTTCATTTGCGGCAGCTGTTGTTTGTCTAATTCTGAAACAACTAAACCCATGCGCATTCCTGAACCCAAAAACGCCAACGTGCAGGAGTGGGGAAACAAATTTTGCAAGTTTGGTAACGATCAAAGTTCATTTGCAGTAGTTATAAGTAATAGAGCCATCTTCTGACAAGGTACTTTCTAGTTTTTTTTCATGAATTTTAGAGTAATAGACTATAATATGATACAATAATTTAATAATTTTAAAGTAATAGAATAGAGAAAAAACACATGTATGCTAAAATAATAATAAATTGGTAAACACATATTTGCTAAAATAATCCTGTGAACATCAAGATTAGTCGTCGTGCCGTACTTCAGCAGCAACAACAGCAACGACCCTGAACAGAGGCGTTAGAACAAGAACAGCAAAAGCAACAGTTAGGAGTTTTATTGTACGAATGAGAAGCAAGTTTATCAGGTCGCCAGGTTAAGGGAGAAATAAGCTACAATAACATTTAATTTATTGGTTTCAGCACGCTGGCTTTTCCATACGAAGTCTGAGAAAAAAAATTCCAGTATTATTATGAGTCACTTAGTTTATCTAATTCCATGAGAGTTAATGACAATGAAGTTGCAGGGACTAATTTAGCGAGTTAGTCAGTTTTACAAACACGAAAGGATGATCATGGATAAAACCCCGTTCAAAATTATTCAACAGTTACTTCCAAATCAAATGTTTACATTTCTTGTTCCCTGTTTGGAGAAGTCCAGCTGCCTATACCACGCGTGCAGATGCTATTCATTCAAGTAGATGTAGAATTGAATAGAATAGAAGAGTTGGCACTGAAGAAGTGGACCCATGGCCTGTTGCTGATTCGTGTACTTTTCCTGACTTGATTCCGGCCTTTTGACCCCCGATCTTTCCATAACTGCTACTATAACAGAAGAAAGGACATCACGAGCGATATTATAAAAATAGGTGAGGAGTTGTTATTAACAGAGGTGTTTTAACAACAGAAACAAGGGCAAAAATGCAACGATGTTGTTACATCCGCAAGTATCAGAATACCAACAGCAAGCTCACAATCCCCCAAACCCTACTATTTACATACCAATAGGTATGGAGAAAAAGAAGAAATTTAAAACCTGAGGAATGTGGAAATTTCTAACAAAGTAAAGATTTTACTTCAAAAAAAGAAAGGACAGCACGAGTCATATTATGAAAGTAGGTGAAACGTTGTTATTAACAGAGTTGTTAGAGAAAGTGGCAAAAAACAATAATGTTGTTACAACAGCAAGTATCAGAATCCCCGAGTCACGTTTGTGCTTGAGTCACCACCCTCAACTCTGGAGCACTCCTGAAGTTTGCGCTGTCAAGAGGCTGCATGGTGGCGACGCCGCATGTAAGCCCAATGTTTGCTTGCATCAGTCAGCTCTACCGTCACAAACTTTTGTATGTAAACTACGATACTAATTTCTGGGATGTTTTAAAATTTGTAAATCTTCGAGGTCTTGGCTGATTTCTTAAGGAATTTTTCTTCTGGGAGCGTAAACTTCCTGCGTTAAGATGTAAAGGTCTTGATTTCAATCAAAGATTCGTTGAGTTTTAGCGGATGCACTTTGTTGTTGTTTTTTTTTTCGTGGAATTTTTGACAATGTTTACGCACTGAAATCCGACAATCTTGCGACGACGTTCCAAGTTTTCTTTGCCTATTAAAGAACAATATATCTTTTTATATTAATTTTCCTCCGAACGGGAGCAACCAGTTAGCTTAAAATTTCGACTTTTATTCTTCCAGGAGTGGCACACTTCACGCAAGTGGGCCTTTTTTCCTCTGACGGTGATCCTTCATCCCTCAGCACAAATACTTTATTCCTGAGAAGGAATTGGGCAATACAAAGCATTGCCTGCGAGGCTGCTGAGCTTTTTCTGGAATACAAATGTCGGTTTTCATAAAATCAAGCCAGAAACTTTGAGAATGCGAAGTATGTTTCGAGTCACCCAAGATCTGGAGTAACCAGCCAATCGAGGTATATTCTTGAGGAGGACTTGTTTCGGAGAAATTTTTGCTTTATATCAGTTGGCAGTTGTAGTGAATAACTCACAAATTGAATTTGGTGCAGCGCATGTGATATAGAATAATTAGTTTTTTAGTTATGTGAATTTCTGATTCTATGTAATACTTATACACTACATTGAATCTTGGTTCACAAGATGCATTGGCGAGTGCGACCTGAACCGCAACATTTTTGACCTCTTATTGTTTTAATTTTTTAATTTTCGCATTTTCGCATTTCGTATTTTCAGAATGAATGAATGCACAGAAAGACGCAACGTAATTTTGTGGTATATAACCGGAAAAAATGTTTCTTCTATTTCATGGACTGTGTTTTACCTTACTGATAATAGATTCGTGAATATTGTAGGAATAAATTTTTTATTGTTTTACAACTCGTATCCTTGCTTGACTTATTTCCTGCTCGTGGAGATAGTAAAATAAAAGTCAATGTGATTTATAGATTTCAAAATGCAGTATGACGAATGGTGATGCATGTTTTTACATTCATTGCAAGCTATGCTGAAATTAGGCAGAAAATGGGGCAAAAAGTCAATTGTGTTTTTATCCATAAATTCACGTTGGACCTAATTTTCCTATGTCATATATCATATATTCCAGTTAAGATTAATAAACATTTATATTCAGAGAAAAAGTGAGTGCAGGCATTCAAGGTCCTTAATTAAATCGATACCGTTTGTGTGTTCGCCTATCAATAAAAACATGGTTTGTGGATATATGGATATGAATTGCCATATCACAACAAACATAACATAACAATATAATTAAGGAAAAACAATATTAAAATTGAGCTTGTAAGCAACTTCAGCCAGTATTTGGGTCAAAAAAAAAAAAATAAAAGACTTGTGTCGACGATTATAATTATGAGCAGATTTGAATTCTTCTGTGCATTAATTTTCTTGTAAAATTATCATCATCAGTAGTTGAATTATTAATCAAGTCACGACAAAATAAACACAATTCTTACTCCAAACTTGTTGAAAAATTTCCTGTTGATGCATAAATTACCATTTAAGAGGTTCGCAAATAGGCTTTGCCGCTAATACGTAATGTCATTAATAACATAGGACGCAAAGATTGCGCGCAAAGTTGTCTAAGAGAGCGGGAAAAAGCGAATAAATTTTTACAGCAGCGACCAACTAAAGTCAAATGGTAAACTATTCATAGTTCAGTATCAGTTTAAAAATTCATTGGTAAAAATACTGCGAAAATAAAATATTTAAAAGAAACACCCTGTGGCAATTTGACCGCGGGATCATAGAATATTTTCAAGCACGATATCTGATCTTGAGAACATCGAAAAAAAAAATCCTTTTATTTTACCGATGTCTAGTTAAGGGTGAACAAACTCTAAAGAAATGCATCTAATTTTTTTCAAGCTGTTAATTATAAACATTTATATGATGCGTACCTTCATAACTAAGAAAGTATTTGAAAGTTCAATGAGTTTTACGAGCGAAGAAATGAGATACTAGGCGCCTGATCACGCCGTCTGTGCGCTCATATAGCGAGACCAGCAAGCGCCTGCCGTTAGCACCAACCTAGATATACCCCCATCAAATTAGGTAATTAGTTAATTATTACCTACACAAATTTAGGTGCAGGTAATTATTCCTTTAACATGAGATGCTACAACAATAACCGTATTACCAACATGCATCGTGAGGTCATATCGGAATATTTTTCGTGGTTTGCCAAACCATGTTTGTTAAACTTTAGTTTCGATGCTTTCCGTATGAGGTCTCAAGAATATATCGCCATATACATATATAGAAGACTCTTCAATTAATTATGTTAAGTCGTAAGGACTCATCGCCGTCACGCAATACGAGGTCCCTGAAGACTGCACTGTAGGACAAAAAATTTGCTCTCCCTGCAAAAAATTAGAAAGTTCCGAGAACTTAAATAAATTAGTGCGCAGTTTCAGTGTAAAAATTTCATAGGGGTTGGGGAGAAGATTCGACGAATTGTTTTGCTAACGCTTGAAAAAGCTATTGCGAATATTATTTTAACTAAAATTTTAATTCTAAATGTACGCGTTGTCAGCAAACTTTACTTGAGCTCTGGAATTTTTATCTGCTACATGCCTGGCAAATGTAAGTCAAACTTGCGTGTGATGTGTGGAACTTGGTTAATTAAGAGTACATTAATATTGTAACACCGTAACCGGTAATTATTGTTTGCATGCTTATCATTGTTTTAGGCCGGGACTCAAATTCCATCATTTTTTTTAAAGAAATATTCATAAGTCATGTTCTTCCTATTATTTTCACATTATTCCTGCCAAGCAATGTAGCTGATGTTCTTTGCCGCATACACGATTATTCATGGTACAAAACATAAAGAATTACACATGAATCAATATGTAATATTTCAAGTAGCGCAATTGTCACACTATCGCCAGCTAACGTACCTGGTCTATTATTCGACCAGTTCAGATGCTGCGATCTGCTGTTTGCTCATCTTCAGCACCAGCATGGTCTATTTCCAGCTGTAAAAGTCACTTCGACTGGGATAATTCTGCTGTAAAAATATATTATCTTGAGAGAGTAAATTAATATATTTGTCATATATATTTATATGAAATATTTTTAATCTACAGTTCACTATACTCGCAGCCATGGGCGAAGGTAATATAAGTTAAAATAT